>NW_026736369.1:0-73000 GCF_949786415.1 Peromyscus eremicus | reverse complement strand
TACACAGGACTAATAGCACTGGCGTCTGTTCCCAGCAAGTACAGTGTATTGGACTGTAGAGGATCTACTGTTCTTGTCAGGTTCCTAAGCAGAATTGAACTAGATATGGCCGTGTGTGTAGGAAGCACAGTTCTTTTGTTCTGAGCAAGCTCACTGTTCGGACCCCAGAGGAAACACAGTAGAGTAGAAGAGTACTCTTTTCTCAAAAGCAGAGTATGTTTCATGTATGCGAGCTAGCATTTGTTTCCCAGTCCTAAATGGAGTTGAATCACATGCAGTTTCTGGTCCTACGAGCAAGAGTTGTTTTCTGGTAACGAAAGTCACTATTGCGCTCCCTTTGCCATACACAGTGCAAATAGCCCTCCTGTCTGTTCCCAGCAAGTACAGTGTATTGGACTGCAAAGGAGCTACTGTTCTTCTCAGTTTCCTAAGCAGAGTTGAACTACATATGGCCCGTGTGTGTAGGAAGTACAGTTATTTTTTTCTGAGCAAGCTCACTGTTCTGGCCCTATAGGAAACACAGAAGAGTAGAAGAGTGCTCTTTTCTCAAAAGCAGAGTGTGTTTCATGTAAGGCGAGCTAGCATTTGTTTCCCAGTCCTAAATGGAGTGAATCACATGCAGTTTCTGGTCCTACGAGCAAGAGTTGTTTACTGGTAAGGAAAGTCACTATTGAGCTCCCCTTGCCATACACAGTGCAAATAGCTCTCCCGTCTGTTCCCAGCAAGTACAGTGTATCAGACTGAAGAGGACCTACTGTTCTTGTCAGTTTCCTAAGCAGAGTTGAACTAGATATGGCCCGTGTGTGTAGGAAGCACAGTTCTTATGTTCTTAGCAAGTTCACTCTTCTGGCCCTATAGGAAAAACAGTAGAGTATAAGGGTGCTCTTTTCTCAAAAGCAGAGTGTGTTTTTGTAAGGCGAGCTAGCATTTGTTTCCTAGTCCTAAATGCAGTTGAATCACATGCAGTTTCTGGTCCTAGGAACAAGAGTTGTTTTCTGGTAAGGAAAGTCACTATTGCGCTCCCATTGCCATACACAGTGCAAATAGACTTCCCGTCTGTTCCCAGCAAGTACAGTGTATTGGATTGAAAAGGAGCTACTGTTCTTCTCTGTTTCCTAAGCAGAGTTGAACTAGATATGGCCCGTGTGTGTAGGATGTACAGTTCTTTTTTTCTGAGCAATCTCACTGTTCTGGCCATATAGGAAACACAGTAGAGTAGAAGAGTGCTCTTTTCTCAAAAGCAGAGTGTGATTCTTGTAAAGCGAGCTAGAATTTGTTTCCAAGTCCTAAATGTTGTTGAATCACATGCAGTTTTTGGTCCTACGAGCAAGAGTTGTTTTCTGGTAAGAAGAGTCACTATTGTGCTCCAATTGCCATACACAGTGCAAATAGCACTCGCGTCTGTTCCCCGCAAGTACAGTGTATTGGACGGAAGAGAAGCTACTGTTCTTGTCAGTTTCCTAAGCACAGTTGAACTAGATATGGCCGTGTGTGTAGGAAGCACAGTTCTTTTGTTCTGAGCAAGCTCACTGTTCGGACCCCATAGGAAACACAGTAGAGTAGAAGAGTGCTCTTTTCTCAAAAGCAGAGTGTGTTTCATGTAAGGCGAGCTAGCATTTGTTTCCCAGTCCTAACTGGAGTTGAATCACATGCAGTTTCTGGTCTTAGGAGCAAGAGTTGTTTTCTGGTAAGGAAAGTCACTATTGCGCTCCCATTGCCATACACAGTGCAAATAGCACTCGCGTCTGTTCCCAGCAAGTACAGTGTATCGGACTGAAAAGGAGCTACTGTTCTTGTCAGTTTCCTAAGCAGAGTTGAACTAGATATGGCCTGTGTGTAGGAAGCACAGTTCTTTTGTTCTGAGCAAGCTCACTGTTCTGGCCCTATATCAAACACAGTAGAGTAGAAGAGTGCTCTTTTCTCTAAAGCAGAGTGTGTTTCTTGTAAGGTGAGCTAGCGTTTGTTTCCCAGTCCTAAATGGAGTTGAATCACATGCAGTTTCTGGTCCTACGAGCAAGAGTTGTTTTCTGGTTAGAAGAGTCACTATTGCGCTGCAACTGCCATACACAGGACAAATAGCACTGGCGTCTGTTCCCAGCAAGTACAGTGTATTGGACTGAAGAGGATCTAGTGTTCTTGTCAGTTTCCTAAGCAGAGTTGAACTAGATACGGCCAGTGTGTGTAGGAAGCACAGTTCTTTTGTTCTGAGCAAGCTCACTGTTCGGACCCCATAAAAAACACAGTAGAGTATAAGAGTGCTCTTTTCTCAAAAGCAGAGTGTGTTTCATGTAAGGCGAGCTAGCATTTGTTTCCCAGTCCTAAATGGAGTTGATCACATGCAGTTTCTGGTCCTATGATCAAGAGTTGTTTTCTGGTAAGGAAAGTCACTATTGCGCTCCCATTGCCATACACAGTGCAAATAGCACTCGCGTCTGTTCCCAGCAAGTACAGTGTATCGGACTGAAGAGGAGCTGCTGTTCTTGTCAGTTTCCTAAGCAGAGTTGAACTAATTATGGCCCGTGTGTAGGAAGCACAGTTCTTTTGTTCTGAGCAAGCTCACTGTTCTGGCCCTATAGGAAACACAGTAGAGTGGAAGAGTGCTCTTTTCTCTAAAGCAGAGTGTGTTTCTTTTAAGCCGAGCTAGCGTTTCTTTCCCAGTCCTAAATGGAGTTGAATCACATGCAGTTTCTAGTCCTACGAGCAAGAGTTGTATTCTGGTAAGAAGAGTCACTATTGCGCTGCCATTGCCATACGTAGGACAAATAGCACTGGCGTCTGTTCCCAGCAAGTACAGTGTATTGGACTGAAGAGGTTCTACTGTTCTTGTCAGGTTCCTAAGCAGAATTGAACTAGATATGGCCTGTGTGTGTAGGAAGCACAGTTCTTTTGTTCTGAGCAAGCTCACTTTTCGGAACACATAGGAAACACAGTAGAGTAGAAGAGTACTCTTTTCTCAAAAGCAGAGTGTGTTTTTGTAAGTCGAGCTAGCGTTTGTTTCCTAGTCCTAAATGGAGTTGAATCACATGCAGTTTCTGGTCCTATGAACAAGAGTTGTTTTCTGGTAAGGATAGTCACTATTGCGCTCCCATTGCTCTTTACAAGGCAAATACCACTCGCGTCTTTTCCCAGCAAGTACAGTGTATTGGACTGAATAGGAGCTACTGTTCTTGTCAGTTTACTAAGCAGAATGGAACTAGATATGGTCCGTGCGTGTAGGAAGCACAGTTCTTTTGTTCTGAGCAAGCTCACTGTTTGGACCCCATAGGAAACACAGTAGAGTAGAAGAGTGCTCTTTTCTCAAAAGCAGAGTGTGTTTCATGTAAGGCGAGCTAGCTTTTGTTTCCCAGTCCTAAATGGAGTTGATCATATGCAGTTTCTGGTCTTACGATCAAGAGTTGTTTTCTGGTAAGGAAAGTCACTATTGAGCTCCCATTGCCATACACAGTGCAAATAGCACTCGCGTCTGTTCCCAGCAAGTACAGTGTATCGGACTGAAGAGGAGCTACTGTTCTTGTCAGTTTCCAAGTAGAGTTGAACTAGTTATGGCCCGTGTGTAGGAAGCACAGTTCTTTTGTTCTGAGCAAGCTCACTGTTCTTGCCCTATAGGAAACACAGTAGAGTGGAAGAGTGCTCTTTTCTCTAAAGCAGAGTGTTTTTCTTGTAAGGCGAGCTAGCGTTTGTTTCCCAGTCCTAAATGTAGTTGAATCACATGCAGTTTCTAGTCCTACTAGCAAGAGTTGTTTTCTGGTAAGAAGAGTCACTATTGCGCTGCCATTGCCATACATAGGACAAATAGCACTGACGTCTGTTCCCAGCAAGTACAGTGTATTGGACTGAAGAGGATCTACTGTTCTTGTCAGGTTCCTAAGCAGAATTGAACTAGATATGGCCGTGTGTGTAAGAAGCACAGTTCTTTTGTTCTGAGCAAGCTCACTGTTCGGACACCATAGGAAACACAGTAGAGTAGAAGAGTGCTCTTTTCTCTAAAGCAGAGTGTGTTTCTTGTAAGGCGAGCTAGCGTTTGTTTCCCAGTCCTAAATGGATTTGAATCACATGCAGTTTCTGGTCCTAAGAGCAAGAGCTGTTTTCTGGTAAGGAAAGTCACTATTGTGCTCCCCTTGCAATACATAGTGCAAGTAGCTGTCACGTCTGTTCCCCGCAAGTACAGTGTATTGGACGGAAGAGGAGCTACTGTTCTTGTCAGTTTTCTAAGCAGAGTTGAACTAGATATGGCCCGTGTGTGTAGGAAGCACAGTTCTTTTGTTCTGAGCAAGCTCACTGTTCGGACCCCGAAGGAAACACAGTAGAGTAGAAGAGTGCTCTTTTCTCAAAACAAAGTGTGTTTCTTGTAAGGCGAGCTAGCGTTTCTTTCCCAGTCCTAAATGGAGTGGAATCACATGCAGTTTCTGGTACTACGAGCAAGAGTTGTTTTCTGGTAAGAAGAGTCACTATTGCACTGCCATTGCCATACACAGGACAAATAGCACTGGCGTCTGTTCCCAGCAAGTACAGTGTATTGGACTGAAGAGGATCTAGTGTTCTTGTCAGTTTCCTAAGCAGAGTTGAACTAGATATGCCCGTGTGTGTAGGAAACACAGTTTTTTTGTTCTGAGCAAGCTCGCTGTTTGGAACACATAGGAAACACAGTAGAGTAGACGAGTGCTCTTTTCTCAAAAGCAGAGTGTGTTTCTTGTAAGGCGAGCTAGCGTTTGTTTCCCAGTCCTAAATGCAGTTGAGTCACATGCTGTTTTTTGTACTATGAGAAAAAGTTGTTTTCTGGTAAGACAAGTTACTATTGTGCTCCAATTGCCATACACAGTGCAAATAGCACTTGCGTCTGTTCCCCGCAAGTACAGTGTATTGGACGGAAGAGGAGCTACTGTTCTTGTCAGTTTCCTAAGCAGAGTTGTACTAGATATGGCCGTGTGTGTAGGAAGTGCAGTTCTTTTTTTCTGAGCAAGCTCACTGTTCTGGCCCTATAGGAAACAAAGTAGAGTAGAAGAGTGCTCTTTTCTCAAAAGCAGAGTGTCTTTCTTGTAAAGCGAGCTAGAGTTTGTTCCCCAGTCCTAAATGGAGTGGAGTCACATGCAGTTCTTTTTCCTACGAGCAAGAGTTGTTTTCTGGTAAGACAAGTACTATTGTGCTCCAATTGCCCTACACAGTGCAAAGAGCACTCGCGTCTGTTCCCCGCAAGTACAGTGTATTGGACGGAAGAGGAGCTACTGTTCTTGTCAGTTTCCTAAGCAGAGTTGAACTAGATATGGCCCGTGTGTGTAGGAAGCACAGTTCTTTTGTTCTGAGCAAGCTCACTGTTCGGACCCCATAGGAAACACAGTAGAGTAGAAGAGTGCTCTTTTCTCAAAAGCGGAGTGTGTTTCATGTAAGGCGAGCTAGCATTTGTTTCCCAGTCCTAATCGGAGTTGAATCACATGAAGTTTCTGGTCTTACGAGCAAGAGTTGTTTTCTGGTAAGGAAAGTCACTATTGTGCTCCCATTGCCATACACAGTGCAAATAGCACTCGCGTCTGTTCCCAGCAAGTACAGTGTATCGGACTGAAGAGGAGCTACTGTTCTTGTCAGTTTCCTAAGCAGAGTTAAACTAGATATGGCCCATGTGTAGGAAGCACAGTTCTTTTGTTCTGAGCAAGCTCACTATTCTGACCCTATAGGAAACACAGTAGAGTAGAAGAGTGCGCTTTTCTCAAAAGCAGAGTGTGTTTCTTGTAAGGTGAGCTAGCTTTTGTTTCCCAGTCCTAAATGGTGTTGAATCACATGCAGTTTCTGATCCTACGAGCAAGAGTTGTTTTCTGGTATGAAGAGTCACTATTGCGCTGCCATTGCCATACACAGGACAAACAGCACTGGTGTCTGTTCCCAGCAATTACAGTGTACTGGACTGAAGAGGATCTACTGTCCTTGTCAGGTTCCTAAGCAGAATTGAACTAGATATGGCCGTGTGTAGGAAGCACAGTTCTTTTGTTCTGAGCAAGCTCACTGTTCTGGCCCTATAGGAAACACAGTAGAGTAGAAGAGTGCTCTTTACTCAAAAGCAGAGTGTCTTTCTTGTAAGGCGAGCTAGCGTTTGTTTCCCAGTCCTAAATGGAGTTGAGTCACATGCAGTTTTTTGTCCTACGAGCAAGAGTTGTTTTCTGGTAAGACAAGTTACTATTGTGCTCCAATTGCCATACACAGTGCAAATAGCACTCGCGTCTGTTCCCCGCAAGTACACTGTATTGGACGGAAGAGGAGCTACTGTTCTTGTCAGTTTCCTAAGCAGAGGTGAACTAGATATGGCCCGTGTGTGTAGGAAGCACAGTTCTTTTGTTCTGAGCAAGCTCACTGTTCGGACCCCATAGGAAACACAGTAGAGTAGAAGAGTGCTCTTTTCTCAAAAGCAGAGTGTGTTTCATGTAAGGCGAGCTAGCATTTGTTTCCCAGTCCTAAATGGAGTTGAATCACATGCAGTTTCTGGTCTTATGAGCAAGAGTTGTTTTCTGGTAAGGAAAGTCACTATCGCGCTCCCATTGCCATACACAGTGCAAATAGCACTCGCGTCTGTTCCCAGCAAGTACAGTGTATCGGACTGAAAAGGAGCTACTGTTCTTGTCAGTTTCCTAAGCAGAGTTGAACTAGATATGGCCCGTGTCTAGGAAGCACAGTTCTTTTGTTCTGAGCAAGCTCACTGTTCTGGCCCTATATCAAACACAGTAGAGTAGAAGAGTGCTCTTTTCTCTAAAGCAGAATGTGTTTCGTGTAAGGTGAGCTAGCTTTTGTTTCCCAGTCCTAAATGGAGATGAATCACATGCAGTTTCTGGTCCTACGAGCAAGAGTTGTTTTCTGGTAAGAAGAGTCACTATTGCGCTGCAACTGCCATACACAGGACAAATAGCACTGGCGTCTGTTCCCAGCAAGTACAGTGTATTGGACTGAAGAGGATCTACTGTTCTTGTCAGTTTCCTAAGCAGAGTTGAACTAGATATGGCCCGTGTGTATAGGAAGCACAGTTTCTTTGTTCTGATCAAGCTCACTTTTCGGAACACATAGGAAACACAGTAGAGTAGAAGAGTGCTCTTTTCTCAAAAGCAGAGTGTGTTTTTGTAAGGCGAGCTAGCGTTTGTTTCCTAGTCTTAAATGGAGTTGTATCACATGCAGTTTCTGGTCCTATGAACAAGAGTTGTTTTCTGGTAAGGAAAGTCACTATTGCGCTCCCATTGCTCTTTACAAGGCAAATACCACTCGCGTCTTTTCCCAGCAAGTACAGTGTATTGGACTGAATAGGAGCTACTGTTCTTGTCAGTTTACTAACCAGAATGGAACTTGATATGGTCCGTGCGTGTAGGAAGCACAGTTCTTTTGTTCTGAGCAAGCTCACTGTTTGGACCCCGTAGAAAACACAGTAGAGTAGAAGAGTGCTCTTTTCTCAAAAGCAGAGTGTGTTTCATGTAAGGCGAGCTAGCTTTTGTTTCCCAGTCCTAAATGGAGTTGATCATATGCAGTTTCTGGTCCTACGATCAAGAGTTGTTTTCTGGTAAGGAAAGTCACTATTGCGCTCCCATTGCCATACACAGTGCAAATAGCACTCGCGTCTGTTCCCAGCAAGTACAGTGTATCGGACTGAAGAGGAGCTACTGTTCTTGTCAGTTTCCAAGCAGAGTTGAACTAGTTATGGCGCGTGTGTAGGAAGCACAGTTCTTTTGTTCTGAGCAAGCTCACTCTTCTGGCCCTATAGGAAACACAGTAGAGTGGAAGAGTGCTCTTTTCTCAAAAGCAAAGTGTGTTTCTTGTAAGGCGAGCTAGCGTTTCTTTCCCAGTCCTAAATGGAGTGGAATCACATGCAGTTTCTGGTCCTACGAGCAAGAGTTGTTTTCTGGTAAGAAGAGTCACTATTGCACTGCCATTGCCATACACAGGACAAATAGCACTGGCGTCTGTTCCCAGCAAGTACAGTGTATTGGACTGAAGAGGATCTAGTGTTCTTGTCAGTTTCCTAAGCAGAGTTGAACTAGATATGCCCGTGTGTGTAGGAAGCACAGTTTTTTTGTTCTGAGCAAGCTCGCTGTTTGGAACACATAGGAAACACAGTAGAGTAGACGAGTGCTCTTTTCTCAAAAGCAGAGTGTGTTTCTTGTAAGGCGAGCTAGCGTTTGTTTCCCAGTCCTAAATGCAGTTGAGTCACATGCAGTTTTTTGTACTATGAGAAAAAGTTGTTTTCTGGTAAGACAAGTTACTATTGTGCTCCAATTGCCATACAAAGTGCAAATAGCACTTGCGTCTGTTCCCCGCAAGTACAGTGTATTGGACGGAAGAGGAGCTACTGTTCTTGTCAGTTTCCTAAGCAGAGTTGTACTAGATATGGCCGTGTGTGTAGGAAGTGCAGTTCTTTTTTTCTGAGCAAGCTCACTGTTCTGGCCCTATAGGAAACAAAGTAGAGTAGAAGAGTGCTCTTTTCTCAAAAGCAGAGTGTCTTTCTTGTAAAGCGAGCTAGAGTTTGTTCCCCAGTGCTAAATGGAGTGGAGTCACATGCAGTTCTTTTTCCTACGAGCAAGAGTTGTTTTCTGGTAAGACAAGTACTATTGTGCTCCAATTGCCCTACACAGTGCAAAGAGCACTCGCGTCTGTTCCCCGCAAGTACAGTGTATTGGACGGAAGAGGAGCTACTGTTCTTGTCAGTTTCCTAAGCAGAGTTGAACTAGATATGGCCCGTGTGTGTAGGAAGCACAGTTCTTTTGTTCTGAGCAAGCTCACTGTTCGGACCCCATAGGAAACACAGTAGAGTAGAAGAGTGCTCTTTTCTCAAAAGCAGAGTGTGTTTCATGTAAGGCGAGCTAGCATTTGTTTCCCAGTCCTAATCGGAGTTGAATCACATGAAGTTTCTGGTCTTACGAGCAAGAGTTGTTTTCTGGTAAGGAAAGTCACTATTGCGCTCCCATTGCCATACACAGTGCAAATAGCACTCGCGTCTGTTCCCAGCAAGTACAGTGTATCGGACTGAAGAGGAGCTACTGTTCTTGTCAGTTTCCTAAGCAGAGTTAAACTAGATATGGCCCATGTGTAGGAAGCACAGTTCTTTTGTTCTGAGCAAGCTCACTATTCTGACCCTATAGGAAACACAGTAGAGTAGAAGAGTGCGCTTTTCTCAAAAGCAGAGTGTGTTTCTTGTAAGGTGAGCTAGCTTTTGTTTCCCAGTCCTAAATGGTGTTGAATCACATGCAGTTTCTGATCCTACGAGCAAGAGTTGTTTTCTGGTATGAAGAGTCACTATTGCGCTGCCATTGCCATACACAGGACAAACAGCACTGGTGTCTGTTCCCAGCAATTACAGTGTACTGGACTGAAGAGGATCTACTGTCCTTGTCAGGTTCCTAAGCAGAATTGAACTAGATATGGCCGTGTGTAGGAAGCACAGTTCTTTTGTTCTGAGCAAGCTCACTGTTCTGGCCCTATAGGAAACACAGTAGAGTAGAAGAGTGCTCTTTACTCAAAAGCAGAGTGTCTTTCTTGTAAGGCGAGCTAGCGTTTGTTTCCCAGTCCTAAATGGAGTTGAGTCACATGCAGTTTTTTGTCCTACGAGCAAGAGTTGTTTTCTGGTAAGACGAGTCACTATTGTGCTCCAATTGCCATACACAGTGCAAATAGCACTCGCGTCTGTTCCCCGCAAGTACACTGTATTGGACGGAAGAGGAGCTACTGTTCTTGTCAGTTTCCTAAGCAGAGGTGAACTAGATATGGCCCGTGTGTGTAGGAAGCACAGTTCTTTTGTTCTGAGCAAGCTCACTGTTCGGACCCCATAGGAAACACAGTAGAGTAGAAGAGTGCTCTTTTCTCAAAAGAAAAGTGTGTTTCTTGTAAGACGAGCTAGCGTTTGTTTCCCAGTCCGAAATGGAGTGGAATCACATGCAGTTTCTGGTCCTACGAGCAAGAGTTGTTTTCTGGTAAGAAGAGTCACTATTGCACTGCCATTGCCATACACAGGACAAATAGCACTGGCGTCTGTTCCCAGCAAATACAGTGTATTGGACTGAAGAGGATCTAGTGTTCTTGTCAGTTTCCTAAGCAGAGTTGAACTAGATATGGCCGTGTGAGTAGGAAGCACAGTTTTTTTGTTCTGAGCAAGCTCACTGTTTGGAACACATAGGAAACACAGTAGAGTAGAAGAGTGCTCTTTTCTCAAAAGCAGAGTGTGTTTCTTGTAAGGCGAGCTAGCGTTTGTTTCCCAGTCCTAAATGGAGTTGAGTCACATGCAGTTTTTTGTACTATGAGAAAAAGTTGTTTTCTGGTAAGACAAGTTACTATTGTGCTCCAATTGCCATACACAGTGCAAATAGCACTCGCGTCTGTTCCCCGCAAGTACAGTGTATTGGACGGAAGTGGAGCTACTGTTCTTGTCAGTTTCCTAAGCACAGTTGAACTAGATATGGCCGTGTGTGTAGGAAGCACAGTTCTTTTGTTCTGAGCAAGCTCACTGTTCGGACCCCATAGGAAACACAGTAGAGTAGAAGAGTGCTCTTTTCTCAAAAGCAGAGTGTGTTTCATGTAAGGCGAGCTAGCATTTGTTTCCCAGTCCTAAATGGAGTTGAATCACATGCAGTTTCTGGTCTTACGAGCAAGAGTTGTTTTCTGGTAAGGAAAGTCACTATCGCGCTCCCATTGCCATACACAGTGCAAATAGCACTCGCGTCTGTTCCCAGCAAGTACAGTGTATCGGACTGAAAAGGAGCTACTGTTCTTGTCAGTTTCCTAAGCAGAGTTGAACTAGATATGGCCCGTGTGTAGGAAGCACAGTTCTTTTGTTCTGAGCAAGCTCACTGTTCTGGCCCTATATCAAACACAGTAGAGTAGAAGAGTGCTCTTTTCTCTAAAGCAGAATGTGTTTCGTGTAAGGTGAGCTAGCTTTTGTTTCCCAGTCCTAAATGGAGATGAATCACATGCAGTTTCTGGTCCTACGAGCAAGAGTTGTTTTCTGGTAAGAAGAGTCACTATTGCGCTGCAACTGCCATACACAGGACAAATAGCACTGGCGTCTGTTCCCAGCAAGTACAGTGTATTGGACTGAAGAGGATCTACTGTTCTTGTCAGTTTCCTAAGCAGAGTTGAACTAGATATGGCCCGTGTGTATAGGAAGCACAGTTTCTTTGTTCTGATCAAGCTCACTTTTCGGAACACATAGGAAACACAGTAGAGTAGAAGAGTGCTCTTTTCTCAAAAGCAGAGTGTGTTTTTGTAAGGCGAGCTAGCGTTTGTTTCCTAGTCTTAAATGGAGTTGTATCACATGCAGTTTCTGGTCCTATGAACAAGAGTTGTTTTCTGGTAAGGAAAGTCACTATTGCGCTCCCATTGCTCTTTACAAGGCAAATACCACTCGCGTCTTTTCCCAGCAAGTACAGTGTATTGGACTGAATAGGAGCTACTGTTCTTGTCAGTTTACTAACCAGAATGGAACTTGATATGGTCCGTGCGTGTAGGAAGCACAGTTCTTTTGTTCTGAGCAAGCTCACTGTTTGGACCCCGTAGGAAACACAGTAGAGTAGAGGAGTGCTCTTTTCTCAAAAGCAGAGTGTGTTTCATGTAAGGCGAGCTAGCTTTTGTTTCCCAGTCCTAAATGGAGTTGATCATATGCAGTTTCTGGTCCTACGATCAAGAGTTGTTTTCTGGTAAGGAAAGTCACTATTGAGCTCCCATTGCCATACACAGTGCAAATAGCACTCGCGTCTGTTCCCAGCAAGTACAGTGTATCGGACTGAAGAGGAGCTACTGTTCTTGTCAGTTTCCAAGCAGAGTTGAACTAGTTATGGCGCGTGTGCAGGAAGCACAGTTCTTTTGTTCTGAGCAAGCTCACTCTTCTGACCCTATAGGAAACACAGTAGAGTGGAAGAGTGCTCTTTTCTCAAAAGCAAAGTGTGTTTCTTGTAAGGCGAGCTAGCGTTTCTTTCCCAGTCCTAAATGGAGTGGAATCACATGCAGTTTCTGGTCCTACGAGCAAGAGTTGTTTTCTGGTAAGAAGAGTCACTATTGCACTGCCATTGCCATACACAGGACAAATAGCACTGGCGTCTGTTCCCAGCAAGTACAGTGTATTGGACTGAAGAGGATCTAGTGTTCTTGTCAGTTTCCTAAGCAGAGTTGAACTAGATATGCCCGTGTGTGTAGGAAGCACAGTTTTTTTGTTCTGAGCAAGCTCGCTGTTTGGAACACATAGGAAACACAGTAGAGTAGACGAGTGCTCTTTTCTCAAAAGCAGAGTGTGTTTCTTGTAAGGCGAGCTAGCGTTTGTTTCCCAGTCCTAAATGCAGTTGAGTCACATGCAGTTTTTTGTACTATGAGAAAAAGTTGTTTTCTGGTAAGACAAGTTACTATTGTGCTCCAATTGCCATACAAAGTGCAAATAGCACTTGCGTCTGTTCCCCGCAAGTACAGTGTATTGGACGGAAGAGGAGCTACTGTTCTTGTCAGTTTCCTAAGCAGAGTTGTACTAGATATGTCCGTGTGTGTAGGAAGTGCAGTTCTTTTTTTCTGAGCAAGCTCACTGTTCTGGCCCTATAGGAAACAAAGTAGAGTAGAAGAGTGCTCTTTTCTCAAAAGCAGAGTGTCTTTCTTGTAAAGCGAGCTAGAGTTTGTTCCCCAGTCCTAAATGGAGTGGAGTCACATGCAGTTCTTTTTCCTACGAGCAAGAGTTGTTTTCTGGTAAGACAAGTCACTATTGTGCTCCAATTGCCCTACACAGTGCAAAGAGCACTCGCGTCTGTTCCCCGCAAGTACAGTGTATTGGACGGAAGAGGAGCTACTGTTCTTGTCAGTTTCCTAAGCAGAGTTGAACTAGATAGGGCCCGTGTGTGTAGGAAGCACAGTTCTTTTGTTCTGAGCAAGCTCACTGTTCGGACCCCATAGGAAACACAGTAGAGTAGAAGAGTGCTCTTTTCTCAAAAGCAGAGTGTGTTTCATGTAAGGCGAGCTAGCATTTGTTTCCCAGTCCTAAATGGAGTTGAATCACATGAAGTTTCTGGTCTTACGAGCAAGAGTTGTTTTCTGGTAAGGAAAGTCACTATTGCGCTCCCATTGCCATAAACAGTGCAAATAGCACTCGCGTCTGTTCCCAGCAAGTACAGTGTATCGGACTGAAGAGGAGCTACTGTTCTTGTCAGTTTCCTAAGCAGAGTTAAACTAGATATGGCCCATGTGTAGATAGCACAGTTCTTTTGTTCTGAGCAAGCTCACTATTCTGACCCTATAGGAAACACAGTAGAGTAGAAGAGTGCGCTTTTCTCAAAAGCAGAGTGTGTTTCTTGTAAGGTGAGCTAGCTTTTGTTTCCCAGTCCTAAATGGTGTTGAATCACATGCAGTTTCTGATCCTACGAGCAAGAGTTGTTTTCTGGTATGAAGAGTCACTATTGCGCTGCCATTGCCATACACAGGACAAACAGCACTGGTGTCTGTTCCCAGCAATTACAGTGTACTGGACTGAAGAGGATCTACTGTCCTTGTCAGGTTCCTAAGCAGAATTGAACTAGATATGGCCGTGTGTAGGAAGCACAGTTCTTTTGTTCTGAGCAAGCTCACTGTTCTGGCCCTATAGGAAACACAGTAGAGTAGAAGAGTGCTCTTTACTCAAAAGCAGAGTGTCTTTCTTGTAAGGCGAGCTAGCGTTTGTTTCCCAGTCCTAAATGGAGTTGAGTCACATGCAGTTTTTTGTCCTACGATCAAGAGTTGTTTTCTGGTAAGGAAAGTCACTATTGCGCTCCCATTGCCATACACAGTGCAAATAGCACTCGCGTCTGTTCCCAGCAAGTACAGTGTATCGGACTGAAGAGGAGCTACTGTTCTTGTCAGTTTCCTAAGCAGAGTTAAACTAGATATGGCCCATGTGTAGGAAGCACAGTTCTTTTGTTCTGAGCAAGCTCACTATTCTGACCCTATAGGAAACACAGTAGAGTAGAAGAGTGCGCTTTTCTCAAAAGCAGAGTGTGTTTCTTGTAAGGTGAGCTAGCTTTTGTTTCCCAGTCCTAAATGGTGTTGAATCACATGCAGTTTCTGATCCTACGAGCAAGAGTTGTTTTCTGGTATGAAGAGTCACTATTGCGCTGCCATTGCCATACACAGGACAAACAGCACTGGTGTCTGTTCCCAGCAATTACAGTGTACTGGACTGAAGAGGATCTACTGTCCTTGTCAGGTTCCTAAGCAGAATTGAACTAGATATGGCCGTGTGTAGGAAGCACAGTTCTTTTGTTCTGAGCAAGCTCACTGTTCTGGCCCTATAGGAAACACAGTAGAGTAGAAGAGTGCTCTTTACTCAAAAGCAGAGTGTCTTTCTTGTAAGGCGAGCTAGCGTTTGTTTCCCAGTCCTAAATGGAGTTGAGTCACATGCAGTTTTTTGTCCTACGAGCAAGAGTTGTTTTCTGTTAAGACGAGTCACTATTGTGCTCCAATTGCAATACACAGTGCAAATAGCACTCGCGTCTGTTCCCCGCAAGTACAGTGTATTGGACGGAAGAGGAGCTACTGTTCTTGTCAGTTTCCTAAGCACAGTTGAACTAGATATGGCCGTGTGTGTAGGAAGCACAGTTCTTTTGTTCTGAGCAAGCTCACTGTTCGGACCCCATAGGAAACACAGTAGAGTAGAAGAGTGCTCTTTTCTCAAAAGCAGAGTGTGTTTCATGTAAGGCGAGCTAGGATTTGTTTCCCAGTCCTAAATGGAGTTGATCACATGCAGTTTCTGGTCCTACAATCAAGAGTTGTTTTCTGGTAAGGAAAGTCACTATTGTGCTCCCATTGCCATACACAGTGCAAATAGCACTCGCGTCTGTTCCCAGCAAGTACAGTGTATCGGACTGAAGAGGAGCTGCTGTTCTTGTCAGTTTCCTAAGCAGAGTTGAACTAGTTATGGCCCGTGTGTAGGAAGCACAGTTCTTTTGTTCTGAGCAAGCTCACTGTTCTGGCCCTATAGGAAACACAGTAGAGTGGAAGAGTGCTCTTTTCTCTAAAGCAGAGTGTGTTTCTTGTAAGGCGAGCTAGGATTTGTTTCCCAGTCCTAAATGGAGTTGATCACATGCAGTTTCTGGTCCTACAATCAAGAGTTGTTTTCTGGTAAGGAAAGTCACTATTGTGCTCCCATTGCCATACACAGTGCAAATAGCACTCACGTCTGTTCCCAGCAAGTACAGTGTATCGGACTGAAGAGGAGCTGCTGTTCTTGTCAGTTTCCTAAGCAGAGTTGAACTAGTTATGGCCCGTGTGTAGGAAGCACAGTTCTTTTGTTCTGAGCAAGCTCACTGTTCTGGCCCTATAGGAAACACAGTAGAGTGGAAGAGTGCTCTTTTCTCTAAAGCAGAGTGAGTTTCTTGTAAGGCGAGCTAGCGTTTCTTTCCCAGTCAAAAATGGAGTGGAATCACATGCAGTTTCTAGTCCTACGAGCAAGAGTTGTATTCTGGTAAGAAGAGTCACTATTGCGCTGCCATTGCCATACATAGGACAAATAGCACTGGCGTCTGTTCCCAGCAAGTACAGTGTATTGGACTGAAGAGGATCTACTGTTCTTGTGAGGTTCCTAAGCAGAATTGAACTAGATATGGCCGTGTGTGTAGGAAGCACAGTTCTTTTGTTCTGAGCAAGCTCACTTTTCGGAACACATAGGAAACACAGTAGAGTAGAAGAGTGCTCTTTTCTCAAAAGCAGAGTGTGTTTTTGTAAGGCTAGCGTTTGTTTCCTAGTCCTAAATGGAGTTGAATCACATGCAGTTTCTGGTCCTATGAACAAGAGTTGTTTTCTGGTAAGGAAAGTCACTATTGTGCTCCCATTGCCCTTTACAAGGCAAATAGCACTCGCGTCTTTTCCCAGCAAGTACAGTGTATTGGACTGAATAGGAGCTACTGTTCTTGTCAGTTTACTAAGCAGAATGGAACTAGATATGGTCCGTGCGTGTAGGAAGCACAGTTCTTTTGTTCTGAGCAAGCTCACTGTTTGGACCCCATAGGAAACACAGTAGAGTAGAAGAGTGCTCTTTTCTCAAAAGCAGAGTGTGTTTCATGTAAGGCGAGCTAGCTTTTGTTTCCCAGTCCTAAATGGAGTTGATCATATGCAGTTTCTGGTCCTGCGATCAAGAGTTGTTTTCTGGTAAGGAAAGTCACTATTGCGCTCCCATTGCCATACACAGTGCAAATAGCACTCGCGTCTGTTCCCAGCAAGTACAGTGTATCGGACTGAAGAGGAGCTACTGTTCTTGTCAGTTTCCAAGCAGAGTTGAACTAGTTATGGCCCGTGTGTAGGAAGCACAGTTCTTTTGTTCTGAGCAAGCTCACTCTTCTGGCCCTATAGGAAACACAGTAGAGTGGAAGAGTGCTCTTTTCTCTAAAGCAGAGTGTTTTTCTTGTAAGGCGAGCTAGCGTTTGTTTCCCAGTCCTAAATGGAGTTGAATCACATGCAGTTTCTAGTCCTACTAGCAAGAGTTGTTTTCTGGTAAGAAGAGTCACTATTGCGCTGCCATTGCCCTACATAGGACAAATAGCACTGGCGTCTGTTCCCAGCAAGTACAGTGTATTGGACTGAAGAGGATATACTGTTCTTGTCAGGTTCCTAAGCAGAATTGAACTAGATATGGCCGTGTGTGTAGGAAGCACAGTTCTTTTGTTCTGAGCAAGCTCACTTTTCGGAACACATAGGAAACACAGTAGAGTAGAAGAGTGCTCTTTTCTCAAAAGCAGAGTGTGTTTTTGTAAGGCGAGCTAGCGTTTGTTTCCTAGTCCTAAGTGGAGTTGAATCACATGCAGTTTCTGGTCCTATGAACAAGAGTTGTTTTCTGGTAAGGAAAGTCACTATTGCGCTCCTATTGCCCTTTACAAGGCAAATAGCACTCGCGTCTTTTCCCAGCAAGTACAGTGTATTGGACTGAATAGGAGCTACTGTTCTTGTCAGTTTACTAAGCAGAATGGAACTAGATATGGTCCGTGCGTGTAGGAAGCACAGTTCTTTTGTTCTGAGCAAGCTCACTGTTTGGACCCCATAGGAAACACAGTAGAGTAGAAGAGTGCTCTTTTCTCAAAAGCAGAGTGTGTTTCATGTAAGGCGAGCTAGCTTTTGTTTCCCAGTCCTAAATGGAGTTGATCATGTGGAGTTTCTGGTCCTACGATCAAGAGTTGTTTTCTGGTAAGGAAAGTCACTATTGCGCTCCCATTGCCATAAACAGTGCAAATAGCACTCGCGTCTGTTCCCAGCAAGTACAGTGTATCGGACTGAAGAGGAGCTACTGTTCTTGTCAGTTTCCTAAGCAGAGTTGAACTAGTTATGGCCCGTGTGTAGGAAGCACAGTTCTTTTGTTCTGAGCAAGCTCACTCTTCTGGCCCTATAGGAAACACAGTAGAGTGGAAGAGTGCTCTTTTCTCTAAAGCAGAGTGTTTTTCTTGTAAGGCGAGCTAGCGTTTGTTTTCCAGTCCTAAATGGAGTTGAATCACATGCAGTTTCTAGTCCTTCTAGCAAGAGTTGTTTTCTGGTAAGAAGAGTCACTATTGCACTGCCATTGCCATACACAGGACAAATAGCACTGGCGTCTGTTCCCAGCAAGTACAGTGTATTAGACTGAAGAGGATCTAGTGTTCTTGTCAGTTTCCTAAGCAGAGTTGAACTAGATATGCCCGTGTGTGTAGGAAGCACAGTTTTTTTTTCTGAGTAAGCTCGCTGTTTGGAACACATAGGAAACACAGTAGAGTAGACGAGTGCTCTTTTCTCAAAAGCAGAGTGTGTTTCTTGTAAGGCGAGCTAGCGTTTGTTTCCCAGTCCTAAATGCAGTTGAGTCACATGCAGTTTTTTGTACTATGAGAAAAAGTTGTTTTCTGGTAAGACAAGTTACTATTGTGCTCCAATTGCCATACACAGTGCAAATAGCACTTGCGTCTGTTCCCCGCAAGTACAGTGTATTGGACGGAAGAGGAGCTACTGTTCTTGTCAGTTTCCTAAGCAGAGTTGTACTAGATATGTCCGTGTGTGTAGGAAGTGCAGTTCTTTTTTTCTGAGCAAGCTCACTGTTCTGGCCCTATAGGAAACAAAGTAGAGTAGAAGAGTGCTCTTTTCTCAAAAGCAGAGTGTCTTTCTTGTAAAGCGAGCTAGAGTTTGTTCCCCAGTCCTAAATGGAGTGGAGTCACATGCAGTTCTTTTTCCTACGAGCAAGAGTTGTTTTCTGGTAAGACAAGTCACTATTGTGCTCCAATTGCCCTACACAGTGCAAAGAGCACTCGCGTCTGTTCCCCGCAAGTACAGTGTATTGGACGGAAGAGGAGCTACTGTTCTTGTCAGTTTCCTAAGCAGAGTTGAACTAGATATGGCCCGTGTGCGTAGGAAGCACAGTTCTTTTGTTCTGAGCAAGCTCACTGTTCGGACCCCATAGGAAACACAGTAGAGTAGAAGAGTGCTCTTTTCTCAAAAGCAGAGTGTGTTTCATGTAAGGCGAGCTAGCATTTGTTTCCCAGTCCTAAATGGAGTTGAATCACATGAAGTTTCTGGTCTTACGAGCAAGAGTTGTTTTCTGGTAAGGAAAGTCACTATTGCGATCCCATTGCCATACACAGTGCAAATAGCACTCGCGTCTGTTCCCAGCAAGTACAGTGTATCGGACTGAAGAGGAGCTACTGTTCTTGTCAGTTTCCTAAGCAGAGTTAAACTAGATATGGCCCATGTGTAGGAAGCACAGTTCTTTTGTTCTGAGCAAGCTCACTATTCTGACCCTATAGGAAACACAGTAGAGTAGAAGAGTGCGCTTTTCTCAAAAGCAGAGTGTGTTTCTTGTAAGGTGAGCTAGCTTTTGTTTCCCAGTCCTAAATGGTGTTGAATCACATGCAGTTTCTGATCCTACGAGCAAGAGTTGTTTTCTGGTATGAAGAGTCACTATTGCGCTGCCATTGCCATACACAGGACAAACAGCACTGGTGTCTGTTCCCCGCAAGTACAGTGTATCGGACTGAAGAGGAGCTACTGTTCTTGTCAGTTTCCTAAGCAGAGTTAAACTAGATATGGCCCATGTGTAGGAAGCACAGTTCTTTTGTTCTGAGCAAGCTCACTATTCTGACCCTATAGGAAACACAGTAGAGTAGAAGAGTGCGCTTTTCTCAAAAGCAGAGTGTGTTTCTTGTAAGGTGAGCTAGCTTTTGTTTCCCAGTCCTAAATGGTGTTGAATCACATGCAGTTTCTGATCCTATGAGCAAGAGTTGTTTTCTGGTATGAAGAGTCACTATTGCGCTGCCATTGCCATACACAGGACAAACAGCACTGGTGTCTGTTCCCAGCAATTACAGTGTACTGGACTGAAGAGGATCTACTGTCCTTGTCAGGTTCCTAAGCAGAATTGAACTAGATATGGCCGTGTGTAGGAAGCACAGTTCTTTTGTTCTGAGCAAGCTCACTGTTCTGGCCCTATAGGAAACACAGTAGAGTAGAAGAGTGCTCTTTACTCAAAAGCAGAGTGTCTTTCTTGTAAGGCGAGCTAGCGTTTGTTTTCCAGTCCTAAATCGAGTTGAATCACATGCAGTTTCTAGTCCTTCTAGCAAGAGTTGTTTTCTGGTAAGAAGAGTCACTATTGCGCTGCCATTGCCATACATAGGACAAATAGCACTGACGTCTGTTCCCAGCAAGTACAGTGTATCAGACTGAAGAGGAGCCACTGTTCTTGTAAGTTTCCTAAGCAGAGTTGAACTAGATATGGCCCGCGTGTGTAGGAAGCACAGTTCTTTTGTTCTGAGCAAGCTCACTGTTTTGACCCCATAGGAAACACAGTAGAGTAGAAGAGTGCTCTGTTCTCTAAAGCCGAATGTGTTTATTGTAAGGCGAGCTAGCGTTTGTTTCCCAGTCCTAAATGGAGTGGAATCACATGTAGTTTCTGGTCTTACGAGCAGGAGTTGTTTTCTGGTAAGGAAAGTCACTATTGCGCTCCCATTGCCATGCACAGTGCAAATAGCCCTCCCGTCTGTTTCCAGCAAGTACAGTGTATTGGACTGAAAAGGAGCTACTGTTCTTCTCAGTTTCCTAAGCAGAGTTGAACTAGATATGGCCCGTGTGTGTAGGAAGTACAGTTCTTTTTTTCTGAGCAAGCTCACTGTTCTGGCCCTATAGGAAACACAGAAGAGTAGAAGAGTGCTCTTATCTCTAAAGCAGAGTGTGTTTCTTGTAAAGCGAGCTAGAGTTTGTTTCCCAGTCCTAAATGGAGTGGAATCACATGCAGTTTCTGGTCCTACGAGCAAGATTTGTTTTCTGGTAAGAAGAGTCACTATTGCGCTGCCATTGCCATACACAGGACAAATAGCACTAGCGTCTGTTCCCAGCAAGTACAGTGTATTGGACTGAAGAGGATCTACTGTTCTTGTCAGGTTCCTAAGCAGACTTGAACTAGATATGGCCGTGTGTGTAGGAAGCAGTATTTTTGTTCTGAGCAAGCTCACTGTTCGGAACACATTGGAAACACAGTAGAGTAGAAGAGTGCTCTTTTCTCAAAAGCAGAGTGTGTTCTATGTAAGGCAGGGTAGCCTTTGTTTCCCAGTCCTAAATGGAGTTGAATCACATGCAGTTTCTGGTCCTACTAGCAAGGGTTGTTTTCAGGTAAGAAGAGTCACTATTGCGCTGCCATTGCCATACACAGGACAAATAGCACTGGCGTTTGTTCCCAGCAAGTACAGTGTATTGGACTGAAGAGGATCTACTGTTCTTGTCAGGTTCCTAAGCAGACTTGAAGTAGATATGGCCGTGTGTGTAGGAAGCACAGTTTTTTTGTTCTGAGCAAGCTCACTGTTCGGACCCCATAGGAAACACAGTAGAGTAGAAGAGTGCTCTTTTCTCAAAAGCAGAGTGTGTTTCATGTAAGGCGAGCTAGCATTTGTTTCCCAGTCCTAAATGGAGTTGAATCACATGCAGTTTCTGGTCTTACGAGCAAGAGTTGTTTTCTGGTAAGGAAAGTCACTATTGCGCTCCCATTGCCATACACAGTGCAAATAGCACTCGCGTCTGTTCCCAGCAAGTACAGTGTATCGGACTTAAAAGGAGCTACTGTTCTTGTCAGTTTCCTAAGCAGAGTTGAACTAGATATGGCCCGTGTGTAGGAAGCACAGTTCTTTTGTTCTGAGCAAGCTCACTGTTCTGGCCCTATATCAAACACAGTAGAGTAGAAGAGTGCTCTTTTCTCTAAAGCAGAGTGTGTTTCTTGTAAGGTGAGCTAGCTTTTGTTTCCCAGTCCTAAATGGAGTTGAATCACATGCAGTTTCTGGTCCTACGAGCAAGAGTTGTTTTCTGGTAAGAAGAGTCACTATTGTGCTGCAACTGCCATACACAGGACAAATAGCACTGGCGTCTGTTCCCAGCAAGCACAGTGTATTGGACTGAAGAGGATCTACTGTTCTTGTCAGTTTCCCAAGCAGAGTTGAACTAGATATGGCCGTGTGTGTAGGAAGCACAGTTTTTTTGTTCTGAGCAAGCTCACTGTTTGGAACACATAGGAAACACAGTAGAGTAGAAGAGTGCTCTTTTCTCAAAAGCAGAGTGTGTTTCTTGTAAGGCGAGCTACCGTTTGTTTCCCAGTCCTAAATGGAGTTGAGTCACATGCAGTTTTTTGTACTATGAGAAAAAGTTGTTTTCTGGTAAGACAAGTTACTATTGTGCTCCAATTGCCATACACAGTGCAAATAGCACTCGCGTCTGTTCCCCACAAGTACAGTGTATTGGACGGAAGAGGAGCTACTGTTCTTGTCAGTTTCCTAAGCACAGTTGAACTAGATATGGCCGTGTGTGTAGGAAGCACAGTTCTTTTGTTCTGAGCAAGCTCACTGTTCGGACCCCATAGGAAACACAGTAGAGTAGAAGAGTGCTCTTTTCTCAAAAGCAGAGTGTGTTTCATGTAAGGCGAGCTAGCATTTGTTTCCCAGTCCTAAATGGAGTTGATCACATGCAGTTTCTGGTCCTACAATCAAGAGTTGTTTTCTGGTAAGGAAAGTCACTATTGTGCTCCCATTGCCATACACAGTGCAAATAGCACTCGCGTCTGTTCCCAGCAAGTACAGTGTATCGGACTGAAGAGGAGCTGCTGTTCTTGTCAGTTTCCTAAGCAGAGTTGAACTAGTTATGGCCCGTGTGTAGGAAGCACAGTTCTTTTGTTCTGAGCAAGCTCACTGTTCTGGCCCTATAGGAAACACAGTAGAGTGGAAGAGTGCTCTTTTCTCTAAAGCAGAGTGTGTTTCTTGTAAGGCGAGCTAGCGTTTCTTTCCCAGTCCTAAATGGAGTTGAATCACATGCAGTTTCTAGTCCTACGAGCAAGAGTTGTATTCTGGTAAGAAGAGTCACTATTGCGCTGCCATTGCCATACATAGGACAAATAGCACTGGCGTCTGTTCCCAGCAAGTACAGTGTATTGGATTGAAGAGGATCTACTGTTCTTGTCAGGTTCCTAAGCAGAATTGAACTAGATATGGCCGTGTGTGTATGAAGCACAGTTCTTTTGTTCTGAGCAAGCTCACTTTTCGGAACACATAGGAAACACAGTAGAGTAGAAGAGTGCTCTTTTCTCAAAAGCAGAGTGTGTTTTTGTAAGGCGAGCTAGCGTTTGTTTCCTAGTCCTAAATGGAGTTGAATCACATGCAGTTTCTGGTCCTATGAACAAGAGTTGTTTTCTGGTAAGGAAAGTCACTATTGCGCTCCCATTGCCCTTTACAAGGCAAATAGCACTCGCGTCTTTTCCCAGCAAGTACAGTGTATTGGACTGAATAGGAGCTACTGTTCTTGTCAGTTTACTAAGCAGAATGGAACTAGATATGGTCCGTGCGTGTAGGAAGCACAGTTCTTTTGTTCTGAGCAAGCTCACTGTTTGGACCCCATAGGAAACACAGTAGAGTAGAAGAGTGCTCTTTTCTCAAAAGCAGAGTGTGTTTCATGTAAGGCGAGCTAGCTTTAGTTTCCCAGTCCTAAATGGAGTTGATCATATGCAGTTTCTGGTCCTACGATCAAGAGTTGTTTTCTGGTAATGAAAGTCACTATTGCGCTCCCATTGCCATACACAGTGCAAATAGCACTCGCGTCTGTTCCCAGCAAGTACAGTGTATCGGACTGAAGAGGAGCTACTGTTCTTGTCAGTTTCCAAGCAGAGTTGAACTAGTTATGGCCCGTGTGTAGGAAGCACAGTTCTTTTGTTCTGAGCAAGCTCACTCTTCTGGCCCTATAGGAAACACAGTAGAGTGGAAGAGTGCTCTTTTCTCTAAAGCAGAGTGTTTTTCTTGTAAGGCGAGCTAGCGTTTGTTTCCCAGTCCTAAATGGAGTTGAATCACATGCAGTTTCTAGTCCTACTAGCAAGAGTTGTTTTCTGGTAAGAAGAGTCACTATTGCGCTGCCATTGCCCTACATAGGACAAATAGCACTGGCGTCTGTTCCCAGCAAGTACAGTGTATTGGACTGAAGAGGATCTACTGTTCTTGTCAGGTTCCTAAGCAGAATTGAACTAGATATGGCCGTGTGTGTAGGAAGCACAGTTCTTTTGTTCTGAGCAAGCTCACATTTCGGAACACATAGGAAACACAGTAGAGTAGAAGAGTGGTCTTTTCTCAAAAGCAGAGTGTGTTTTTGTAAGGCGAGCTAGGGTTTGTTTCCTAGTCCTAAGTGGAGTTGAATCACATGCAGTTTCTGGTCCTATGAACAAGAGTTGTTTTCTGGTAAGGAAAGTCACTATTGCGCTCCCATTGCCCTTTACAAGGCAAATAGCACTCGCGTCTTTTCCCAGCAAGTACAGTGTATTGGACTGAATAGGAGCTACTGTTCTTGTCAGTTTACTAAGCAGAATGGAACTAGATATGGTCCGTGCGTGTAGGAAGCACAGTTCTTTTGTTCTGAGCAAGCTCACTGTTTGGACCCCATAGGAAACACAGTAGAGTAGACGAGTGCTCTTTTCTCAAAAGCAGAGTGTGTTTCTTGTAAGGCGAGCTAGCGTTTGTTTCCCAGTCCTAAATGCAGTTGAGTCACATGCAGTTTTTTGTACTATGAGAAAAAGTTGTTTTCTGGTAAGACAAGTTACTATTGTGCTCCAATTGCCATACACAGTGCAAATAGCACTTGCGTCTGTTCCCCGCAAGTACAGTGTATTGGACGGAAGAGGAGCTACTGTTCTTGTCAGTTTCCTAAGCAGAGTTGTACTAGATATGGCCGTGTGTGTAGGAAGTGCAGTTCTTTTTTTCTGAGCAAGCTCACTGTTCTGGCCCTATAGGAAACAAAGTAGAGTAGAAGAGTGCTCTTTTCTCAAAAGCAGAGTGTCTTTCTTGTAAAGCGAGCTAGAGTTTGTTCCCCAGTCCTAAATGGAGTGGAGTCACATGCAGTTCTTTTTCCTACGAGCAAGAGTTGTTTTCTGGTAAGACAAGTCACTAGTGTGCTCCAATTGCCCTACACAGTGCAAAGAGCACTCGCGTCTGTTCCCCGCAAGTACAGTGTATTGGACGGAAGAGGAGCTACTGTTCTTGTCAGTTTCCTAAGCAGAGTAAAACTAGATATGGCCCATGTGTAGGAAGCACAGTTCTTTTGTTCTGAGCAAGCTCACTATTCTGACCCTATAGGAAACACAGTAGAGTAGAAGAGTGTGCTTTTCTCAAAAGCAGAGTGTGTTTCTTGTAAGGTGAGCTAGCTTTTGTTTCCCAGTCCTAAATGGTGTTGAATCACATGCAGTTTCTGATCCTACGAGCAAGAGTTGTTTTCTGGTATGAAGAGTCACTATTGTGCTGCCATTGCCATACACAGGACAAACAGCACTGGTGTCTGTTCCCAGCAATTACAGTGTACTGGACTGAAGAGGATCTACTGTCCTTGTCAGGTTCCTAAGCAGAATTGAACTAGATATGGCCGTGTGTAGGAAGCACAGTTCTTTTGTTCTGAGCAAGCTCACTGTTCTGGCCCTATAGGAAACACAGTAGAGTAGAAGAGTGCTCTTTACTCAAAAGCAGAGTGTCTTTCTTGTAAGGCGAGCTAGCGTTTGTTTCCCAGTCCTAAATGGAGTTGAGTCACATGCAGTTTTTTGTCCTACGAGCAAGAGTTGTTTTCTGGTAAGACGAGTCACTATTGTGCTCCAATTGCCATACACAGTGCAAATAGCACTCGCGTCTGTTCCCCGCAAGTACACTGTATTGGACGGAAGAGGAGCTACTGTTCTTGTCAGTTTCCTAAGCAGAGTTGAACTAGATATGGCCCGTGTGTGTAGGAAGCACAGTTCTTTTGTTCTGAGCAAGCTCACTGTTCGGACCCCATAGGAAACACAGTAGAGTAGAAGAGTGCTCTTTTCTCAAAAGCAAAGTGTGTTTCTTGTAAGACGAGCTAGCGTTTGTTTCCCAGTCCTAAATGGAGTGGAATCACATGCAGTTTCTTGTCCTACGAGCAAGAGTTGTTTTCTGGTAAGAAGAGTCACTATTGCACTGCCATTGCCATACACAGGACAAATAGCACTGGCGTCTGTTCCCAGCAAGTACAGTGTATTGGACTGAAGAGGAGCTACTGCTCTTGTCAGTTTCCTAAGCAGAGTTGAACTAGATATGCCCGTGTGTGTAGGAAGCACAGTTTTTTTGTTCTGAGCAAGCTCACTGTTTGGAACACATAGGAAACACAGTAGAGTAGAAGAGTGCTCTTTTCTCAAAAGCAGAGTGTGTTTATTGTAAGGCGAGCTAGCGTTTGTTTCCCAGTCCTAAATGCAGTTGAGTCACATGCAGTTTTTTGTACTATGAGAAAAAGTTGTTTTCTGGTAAGACAAGTTACTATTGTGCTCCAATTGCCATACACAGTGCAAATAGCACTGGCGTTTGTTCCCAGCAAGTACAGTGTATTGGACTGAAGAGGATCTACTGTTCTTGTCAGGTTCCTAAGCAGACTTGAAGTAGATATGGCCGTGTGTGTAGGAAGCACAGTTTTTTTGTTCTGAGCAAGCTCACTGTTCGGACCCCATAGGAAACACAGTAGAGTAGAAGAGTGCTCTTTTCTCAAAAGCAGAGTGTGTTTCATGTAAGGCGAGCTAGCATTTGTTTCCCAGTCCTAAATGGAGTTGAATCACATGCAGTTTCTGGTCTTACGAGCAAGAGTTGTTTTCTGGTAAGGAAAGTCACTATTGCGCTCCCATTGCCATACACAGTGCAAATAGCACTGGCGTCTGTTCCCAGCAAGTACAGTGTATCGGACTTAAAAGGAGCTACTGTTCTTGTCAGTTTCCTAAGCAGAGTTGAACTAGATATGGCCCGTGTGTAGGAAGCACAGTTCTTTTGTTCTGAGCAAGCTCACTGTTCTGGCCCTATATCAAACACAGTAGAGTAGAAGAGTGCTCTTTTCTCTAAAGCAGAGTGTGTTTCTTGTAAGGTGAGCTAGCTTTTGTTTCCCAGTCCTAAATGGAGTTGAATCACATGCAGTTTCTGGTCCTACGAGCAAGAGTTGTTTTCTGGTAAGAAGAGTCACTATTGCGCTGCAACTGCCATACACAGGACAAATAGCACTGGCGTCTGTTCCCAGCAAGTACAGTGTATTGGACTGAAGAGGATCTACTGTTCTTGTCAGTTTCCCAAGCAGAGTTGAACTAGATATGGCCGTGTGTGTAGGAAGCACAGTTTTTTTGTTCTGAGCAAGCTCACTGTTTGGAACACATAGGAAACACAGTAGAGTAGAAGAGTGCTCTTTTCTCAAAAGCAGAGTGTGTTTCTTGTAAGGCGAGCTACCGTTTGTTTCCCAGTCCTAAATGGAGTTGAGTCACATGCAGTTTTTTGTACTATGAGAAAAAGTTGTTTTCTGGTAAGACAAGTTACTATTGTGCTCCAATTGCCATACACAGTGCAAATAGCACTCGCGTCTGTTCCCCACAAGTACAGTGTATTGGACGGAAGAGGAGCTACTGTTCTTGTCAGTTTCCTAAGCACAGTTGAACTAGATATGGCCGTGTGTGTAGGAAGCACAGTTCTTTTGTTCTGAGCAAGCTCACTGTTCGGACCCCATAGGAAACACAGTAGAGTAGAAGAGTGCTCTTTTCTCAAAAGCAGAGTGTGTTTCATGTAAGGCGAGCTAGCATTTGTTTCCCAGTCCTAAATGGAGTTGATCACATGCAGTTTCTGGTCCTACAATCAAGAGTTGTTTTCTGGTAAGGAAAGTCACTATTGTGCTCCCATTGCCATACACAGTGCAAATAGCACTCGCGTCTGTTCCCAGCAAGTACAGTGTATCGGACTGAAGAGGAGCTGCTGTTCTTGTCAGTTTCCTAAGCAGAGTTGAACTAGTTATGGCCCGTGTGTAGGAAGCACAGTTCTTTTGTTCTGAGCAAGCTCACTGTTCTGGCCCTATAGGAAACACAGTAGAGTGGAAGAGTGCTCTTTTCTCTAAAGCAGAGTGTGTTTCTTGTAAGGCGAGCTAGCGTTTCTTTCCCAGTCCTAAATGGAGTTGAATCACATGCAGTTTCTAGTCCTACGAGCAAGAGTTGTATTCTGGTAAGAAGAGTCACTATTGCGCTGCCATTGCCATACATAGGACAAATAGCACTGGCGTCTGTTCCCAGCAAGTACAGTGTATTGGACTGAAGAGGATCTACTGTTCTTGTCAGGTTCCTAAGCAGAATTGAACTAGATATGGCCGTGTGTGTATGAAGCACAGTTCTTTTGTTCTGAGCAAGCTCACTTTTCGGAACACATAGGAAACACAGTAGAGTAGAAGAGTGCTCTTTTCTCAAAAGCAGAGTGTGTTTTTGTAAGGCGAGCTAGCGTTTGTTTCCTAGTCCTAAATGGAGTTGAATCACATGCAGTTTCTGGTCCTATGAACAAGAGTTGTTTTCTGGTAAGGAAAGTCACTATTGCGCTCCCATTGCCCTTTACAAGGCAAATAGCACTCGCGTCTTTTCCCAGCAAGTACAGTGTATTGGACTGAATAGGAGCTACTGTTCTTGTCAGTTTACTAAGCAGAATGGAACTAGATATGGTCCGTGCGTGTAGGAAGCACAGTTCTTTTGTTCTGAGCAAGCTCACTGTTTGGACCCCATAGGAAACACAGTAGAGTAGAAGAGTGCTCTTTTCTCAAAAGCAGAGTGTGTTTCATGTAAGGCGAGCTAGCTTTAGTTTCCCAGTCCTAAATGGAGTTGATCATATGCAGTTTCTGGTCCTACGATCAAGAGTTGTTTTCTGGTAAGGAAAGTCACTATTGCGCTCCCATTGCCATACACAGTGCAAATAGCACTCGCGTCTGTTCCCAGCAAGTACAGTGTATCGGACTGAAGAGGAGCTACTGTTCTTGTCAGTTTCCAAGCAGAGTTGAACTAGTTATGGCCCGTGTGTAGGAAGCACAGTTCTTTTGTTCTGAGCAAGCTCACTCTTCTGGCCCTATAGGAAACACAGTAGAGTGGAAGAGTGCTCTTTTCTCTAAAGCAGAGTGTTTTTCTTGTAAGGCGAGCTAGCGTTTGTTTCCCAGTCCTAAATGGAGTTGAATCACATGCAGTTTCTAGTCCTACTAGCAAGAGTTGTTTTCTGGTAAGAAGAGTCACTATTGCGCTGCCATTGCCCTACATAGGACAAATAGCACTGGCGTCTGTTCCCAGCAAGTACAGTGTATTGGACTGAAGAGGATCTACTGTTCTTGTCAGGTTCCTAAGCAGAATTGAACTAGATATGGCCGTGTGTGTAGGAAGCACAGTTCTTTTGTTCTGAGCAAGCTCACATTTCGGAACACATAGGAAACACAGTAGAGTAGAAGAGTGGTCTTTTCTCAAAAGCAGAGTGTGTTTTTGTAAGGCGAGCTAGGGTTTGTTTCCTAGTCCTAAGTGGAGTTGAATCACATGCAGTTTCTGGTCCTATGAACAAGAGTTGTTTTCTGGTAAGGAAAGTCACTATTGCGCTCCCATTGCCCTTTACAAGGCAAATAGCACTCGCGTCTTTTCCCAGCAAGTACAGTGTATTGGACTGAATAGGAGCTACAGTTCTTGTCAGTTTACTAAGCAGAATGGAACTAGATATGGTCCGTGCGTGTAGGAAGCACAGTTCTTTTGTTCTGAGCAAGCTCACTGTTTGGACCCCATAGGAAACACAGTAGAGTAGAAGAGTGCTCTTTTCTCAAAAGCAGAGTGTGTTTCTTGTAAGGCGAGCTAGCGTTTGTTTCCCAGTCCTAAATGCAGTTGAGTCACATGCAGTTTTTTGTACTATGAGAAAAAGTTGTTTTCTGGTAAGACAAGTTACTATTGTGCTCCAATTGCCATACACAGTGCAAATAGCACTTGCGTCTGTTCCCCGCAAGTACAGTGTATTGGACGGAAGAGGAGCTACTGTTCTTGTCAGTTTCCTAAGCAGAGTTGTACTAGATATGGCCGTGTGTGTAGGAAGTGCAGTTCTTTTTTTCTGAGCAAGCTCACTGTTCTGGCCCTATAGGAAACAAAGTAGAGTAGAAGAGTGCTCTTTTCTCAAAAGCAGAGTGTCTTTCTAGTAAAGCGAGCTAGAGTTTGTTCCCCAGTCCTAAATGGAGTGGAGTCACATGCAGTTCTTTTTCCTACGAGCAAGAGTTGTTTTCTGGTAAGACAAGTCACTATTGTGCTCCAATTGCCCTACACAGTGCAAAGAGCACTCGCGTCTGTTCCCCGCAAGTACAGTGTATTGGACGGAAGAGGAGCTACTGTTCTTGTCAGTTTCCTAAGCAGAGTAAAACTAGATATGGCCCATGTGTAGGAAGCACAGTTCTTTTGTTCTGAGCAAGCTCACTATTCTGACCCTATAGGAAACACAGTAGAGTAGAAGAGTGTGCTTTTCTCAAAAGCAGAGTGTGTTTCTTGTAAGGTGAGCTAGCTTTTGTTTCCCAGTCCTAAATGGTGTTGAATCACATGCAGTTTCTGATCCTACGAGCAAGAGTTGTTTTCTGGTATGAAGAGTCACTATTGTGCTGCCATTGCCATACACAGGACAAACAGCACTGGTGTCTGTTCCCAGCAATTACAGTGTACTGGACTGAAGAGGATCTACTGTCCTTGTCAGGTTCCTAAGCAGAATTGAACTAGATATGGCCGTGTGTAGGAAGCACAGTTCTTTTGTTCTGAGCAAGCTCACTGTTCTGGCCCTATAGGAAACACAGTAGAGTAGAAGAGTGCTCTTTACTCAAAAGCAGAGTGTCTTTCTTGTAAGGCGAGCTAGCGTTTGTTTCCCAGTCCTAAATGGAGTTGAGTCACATGCAGTTTTTTGTCCTACGAGCAAGAGTTGTTTTCTGGTAAGACGAGTCACTATTGTGCTCCAATTGCCATACACAGTGCAAATAGCACTCGCGTCTGTTCCCCGCAAGTACACTGTATTGGACGGAAGAGGAGCTACTGTTCTTGTCAGTTTCCTAAGCAGAGTTGAACTAGATATGGCCCGTGTGTGTAGGAAGCACAGTTCTTTTGTTCTGAGCAAGCTCACTGTTCGGACCCCATAGGAAACACAGTAGAGTAGAAGAGTGCTCTTTTCTCAAAAGCAAAGTGTGTTTCTTGTAAGACGAGCTAGCGTTTGTTTCCCAGTCCTAAATGGAGTGGAATCACATGCAGTTTCTTGTCCTACGAGCAAGAGTTGTTTTCTGGTAAGAAGAGTCACTATTGCACTGCCATTGCCATACACAGGACAAATAGCACTGGCGTCTGTTCCCAGCAAGTACAGTGTATTGGACTGAAGAGGATCTAGTGTTCTTGTCAGTTTCCTAAGCAGAGTTGAACTAGATATGCCCGTGTGTGTAGGAAGCACAGTTTTTTTGTTCTGAGCAAGCTCACTGTTTGGAACACATAGGAAACACAGTAGAGTAGAAGAGTGCTCTTTTCTCAAAAGCAGAGTGTGTTTCTTGTAAGGCGAGCTAGCGTTTGTTTCCCAGTCCTAAATGCAGTTGAGTCACATGCAGTTTTTTGTACTATGAGAAAAAGTTGTTTTCTGGTAAGACAAGTTACTATTGTGCTCCAATTGCCATACACAGTGCAAATAGCACTGGCGTTTGTTCCCAGCAAGTACAGTGTATTGGACTGAAGAGGATCTACTGTTCTTGTCAGGTTCCTAAGCAGACTTGAAGTAGATATGGCCGTGTGTGTAGGAAGCACAGTTTTTTTGTTCTGAGCAAGCTCACTGTTCGGACCCCATAGGAAACACAGTAGAGTAGAAGAGTGCTCTTTTCTCAAAAGCAGAGTGTGTTTCATGTAAGGCGAGCTAGCATTTGTTTCCCAGTCCTAAATGGAGTTGAATCACATGCAGTTTCTGGTCTTACGAGCAAGAGTTGTTTTCTGGTAAGGAAAGTCACTATTGCGCTCCCATTGCCATACACAGTGCAAATAGCACTGGCGTCTGTTCCCAGCAAGTACAGTGTATCGGACTTAAAAGGAGCTACTGTTCTTGTCAGTTTCCTAAGCAGAGTTGAACTAGATATGGCCCGTGTGTAGGAAGCACAGTTCTTTTGTTCTGAGCAAGCTCACTGTTCTGGCCCTATATCAAACACAGTAGAGTAGAAGAGTGCTCTTTTCTCTAAAGCAGAGTGTGTTTCTTGTAAGGTGAGCTAGCTTTTGTTTCCCAGTCCTAAATGGAGTTGAATCACATGCAGTTTCTGGTCCTACGAGCAAGAGTTGTTTTCTGGTAAGAAGAGTCACTATTGCGCTGCAACTGCCATACACAGGACAAATAGCACTGGCGTCTGTTCCCAGCAAGTACAGTGTATTGGACTGAAGAGGATCTACTGTTCTTGTCAGTTTCCCAAGCAGAGTTGAACTAGATATGGCCGTGTGTGTAGGAAGCACAGTTTTTTTGTTCTGAGCAAGCTCACTGTTTGGAACACATAGGAAACACAGTAGAGTAGAAGAGTGCTCTTTTCTCAAAAGCAGAGTGTGTTTCTTGTAAGGCGAGCTACCGTTTGTTTCCCAGTCCTAAATGGAGTTGACTCACATGCAGTTTTTTGTACTATGAGAAAAAGTTGTTTTCTGGTAAGACAAGTTACTATTGTGCTCCAATTGCCATACACAGTGCAAATAGCACTCGCGTCTGTTCCCCGCAAGTACAGTGTATTGGACGGAAGAGGAGCTACTGTTCTTGTCAGTTTCCTAAGCACAGTTGAACTAGATATGGCCGTGTGTGTAGGAAGCACAGTTCTTTTGTTCTGAGCAAGCTCACTGTTCGGACCCCATAGGAAACACAGTAGAGTAGAAGAGTGCTCTTTCTCAAAAGCAGAGTGTGTTTCATGTAAGGCGAGCTAGCATTTGTTTCCCAGTCTTAAATGGAGTTGATCACATGCAGTTTCTGGTCCTACAATCAAGAGTTGTTTTCTGGTAAGGAAAGTCACTATTGTGCTCCCATTGCCATACACAGTGCAAATAGCACTCGCGTCTGTTCCCAGCAAGTACAGTGTATCGGACTGAAGAGGAGCTGCTGTTCTTGTCAGTTTCCTAAGCAGAGTTGAACTAGTTATGGCCCGTGTGTAGGAAGCACAGTTCTTTTGTTCTGAGCAAGCTCACTGTTCTGGCCCTATAGGAAACACAGTAGAGTGGAAGAGTGCTCTTTTCTCTAAAGCAGAGTGTGTTTCTTGTAAGGCGAGCTAGCGTTTCTTTCCCAGTCCTAAATGGAGTTGAATCACATGCAGTTTCTAGTCCTACGAGCAAGAGTTGTATTCTGGTAAGAAGAGTCACTATTGCGCTGCCATTGCCATACATAGGACAAATAGCACTGGCGTCTGTTCCCAGCAATTACAGTGTATTGGACTGAAAAGGATCTACTGTTCTTGTCTGGTTCCTAAGCAGAATTGAACTAGATATGGCCGTGTGTGTAGGAAGCACAGTTCTTTTGTTCTGAGCAAGCTCACTTTTCGGAACACATAGGAAACACAGTAGAGTAGAAGAGTGCTCTTTTCTCAAAAGCAGAGTGTGTTTTTGTAAGGCGAGCTAGAGTTTGTTTCCTAGTCCTAAATGGAGTTGAATCACATGCAGTTTCTGGTCCTATGAACAAGAGTTGTTTTCTGGTAAGGAAAGTCACTATTGCGCTCCCATTGCCCTTTACAAGGCAAATAGCACTCGCGTCTTTTCCCAGCAAGTACAGTGTATTGGACTGAATAGGAGCTACTGTTCTTGTCAGTTTACTAAGCAGAATGGAACTAGATATGGTCCGTGCGTGTAGGAAGCACAGTTCTTTTGTTCTGAGCAAGCTCACTGTTTGGACCCCATAGGAAACACAGTAGAGTAGAAGAGTGCTCTTTTCTCAAAAGCAGAGTGTGTTTCATGTAAGGCGAGCTAGCTTTAGTTTCCCAGTCCTAAATGGAGTTGATCATATGCAGTTTCTGGTCCTACGATCAAGAGTTGTTTTCTGGTAAGGAAAGTCACTATTGCGCTCCCATTGCCATACACAGTGCAAATAGCACTCGCGTCTGTTCCCAGCAAGTACAGTGTATCGGACTGAAGAGGAGCTGCTGTTCTTGTCAGTTTCCAAGCAGAGTTGAACTAGTTATGGCCCGTGTGTAGGAAGCACAGTTCTTTTGTTCTGAGCAAGCTCACTCTTCTGGCCCTATAGGAAACACAGTAGAGTGGAAGAGTGCTCTTTTCTCTAAAGCAGAGTGTTTTTCTTGTAAGGCGAGCTAGCGTTTTTTTCCCAGTCCTAAATGGAGTTGAATCACATGCAGTTTCTAGTCCTACTAGCAAGAGTTGTTTTCTGGTAAGAAGAGTCACTATTGCTCTGCCATTGCCCTACATAGGACAAATAGCACTGGCGTCTGTTCCCAGCAAGTACAGTGTATTGGACTGAAGAGGATCTACTGTTCTTGTCAGGTTCCTAAGCAGAATTGAACTAGATATGGCCGTGTGTGTAGGAAGCACAGTTCTTTTGTTCTGAGCAAGCTCACATTTCGGAACACATAGGAAACACAGTAGAGTAGAAGAGTGGTCTTTTCTCAAAAGCAGAGTGTGTTTTTGTAAGGCGAGCTAGGGTTTGTTTCCTAGTCCTAAGTGGAGTTGAATCACATGCAGTTTCTGGTCCTATGAACAAGAGTTGTTTTCTGGTAAGGAAAGTCACTATTGCGCTCCCATTGCCCTTTACAAGGCAAATAGCACTCGCGTCTTTTCCCAGCAAGTACAGTGTATTGGACTGAATAGGAGCTACTGTTCTTGTCAGTTTACTAAGCAGAATGGAACTAGATATGGTCCGTGCGTGTAGGAAGCACAGTTCTTTTGTTCTGAGCAAGCTCACTGTTTGGACCCCATAGGAAACACAGTAGAGTAGACGAGTGCTCTTTTCTCAAAAGCAGAGTGTGTTTCATGTAAGGCGAGCTAGCGTTTGTTTCCCAGTCCTAAATGGAGTTGATCATGTGGAGTTTCTGGTCCTACGATCAAGAGTTGTTTTCTGGTAAGGAAAGTCACTATTGCGCTCCCATTGCCATACACAGTGCAAATAGCACTCGCGTCTGTTCCCAGCAAGTACAGTGTATCGGACTGAAGAGGAGCTACTGTTCTTGTCAGTTTCCTAAGCAGAGTTGAACTAGTTATGGCCCGTGTGTAGGAAGCACAGTTCTTTTGTTCTGAGCAAGCTCACTCTTCTGGCCCTATAGGAAACACAGTAGAGTGGAAGAGTGCTCTTTTCTCTAAAGCAGAGTGTTTTTCTTGTAAGGCGAGCTAGCGTTTGTTTTCCAGTCCTAAATGGAGTTGAATCACATGCAGTTTCTAGTCCTTCTAGCAAGAGTTGTTTTCTGGTAAGAAGAGTCACTATTGCGCTGCCATTGCCATACATAGGACAAATAGCACTGACGTCTGTTCCCATAATTACAGTGTATTGGACTGAAGAGGATCTACTGTTCTAGTCAGGTTCCTAAGCAGAATTTAACTAGATATGGCCGTGTGTGTATGAAGCGCAGTTCTTTTGTTCTGAGCAAGCTCACTGTTCGGATACCATAGGAAACACAGTAGAGTAGAAGAGTGCTCTTTTCTCTAAAGCAGAGTGTGTTTCTTGTAAGGCGAGCTAGCGTTTGTTTCCCAGTCCTAAATGGAGTTGAATCACATGCAGTTTCTGGTCCTAAGAGCAAGAGCTGTTTTCTGGTATGGAAAGTCATTATTGCAATCCCATTGCCATACACAGTGCAAATAGCACTCGCGTCTGTTCCCAGCAATTACAGTGTATCAGACTGAAGAGGATCTACTGTTCTTGTCAGTTTCCTAAGCAGAGTTGAACTAGTTATGGCCCGTGTGTAGGAAGCACAGTTCTTTTGTTCTGATCAAGCCCATTGTTCTGGCCCTATAGGAAACACAGTAGAGTAGAAGAGTGCTCTTTTCTCAAAAGCAGAGTGTGTTTCTTGTTAGGCGAGCTAACATTTGTTTCCCAGTCCTAAATGGAGTTGAATCACATGCAGTTTCTGGTCCTACGAACAAGAGTTGTTTTCTGGGAAGGAAAGTCACTATTGCGCTCCCATTGCCATACACAGTGCAAATAGCACTAGCGTCTGTTCCCCGCAAGTACAGTGTATTGGACTGAAGAGGATCTGCTGTTCTTGTCAGGTTCCTAAGCAGACTTGAACTAGATATGGCCGTGTGTGTAGGAAGCACAGTTTTTTTGTTCTGAGCAAGCTCACTGTACGGAACACATCGGAAACACAGTAGAGTAGAAAAGTGCTCTTTTCTCAAAAGCAGAGTGTGTTTCTTGGAAGTCGAGCTACCGTTTGTTTCCCAGTCCTAAATTGAGTTGAGTCACATGCAGTTTTTTGTCCTACGAGCAAGAGTTGTTTTCTGGTAAGACAAGTCACTATTGTGCTCCAATGCCATACACAGTGCAAATAGCACTCGCGTCTGTTCCCCACAAGTACAGTGTATTGGACTGAAGAGGATCTACTGTTCTTGTCAGGTTCCTAAGCAGAATTGAACTAGATATGGCCGTGTGTGTAGGAAGCACAGTTCTTTTGTTCTGAGCAAGCTCACTTTTCGGACACCATAGGAAAAACAGTAGAGTAGAAGAGTGCTCTTTTCTCTAAAGCAGAGTGTGTTTCTTGTAAGGCGAGCTAGCGTTTGTTTCCCAGTCCTAAATGGAGTTGAATCTCATGCAGTTTCTGTTCCTAAGAGCAAGAGTTGTTTTCTGGTAAGGAAAGTCACTATTGCGCTCCCCTTGACATACATAGTGCAAATAGCTCTCGCGTCTATTCACAGCAAGTACAGTGTATCGGACTGAAGAGGAGCTACTGTTCTTGTCAGTTTCCTAAGCAGAGTTGAACTAGATATGGCCCGTGTGTGTAGGAAGCACAGTTCTTATGTTCTGAACAAGCTCACTGTTCTGGCCCTATTGGAAACACAGTAGAGTAGAAGAGTGCTCTTTTCTCAAAAGCAGAGTGTGTTTCATGTAAGTCGAGCTAGCACTTATTCCCCAGTCCTAAATGGAGTTGAATCACATGCAGTTTCTGGTCCTACGAGCAAGAGTTGTTTTCGGGTAAGGAAAGTCACTATTGCGCTCCCATTGCCATTCACAGTGCAAATAGCACTCGCGTCTGTTCCCAGCAAGTACAGTGTATCGGACTGAAGAGGAGCTGCTGTTCTTGTCAGTTTCCTAAGCAGAGTTGAACTAGTTATGGCCCGTGTGTAGGAAGCACAGTTCTTTTGTTCTGAGCAAGCTCACTGTACGGAACACATCGGAAACACAGTAGAGTAGAAAAGTGCTCTTTTCTCAAAAGCAGAGTGTGTTTCTTGGAAGTCGAGCTACCGTTTGTTTCCCAGTCCTAAATTGAGTTGAGTCACATGCAGTTTTTTGTCCTACGAGCAAGAGTTGTTTTCTGGTAAGACAAGTCACTATTGTGCTCCAATGCCATACACAGTGCAAATAGCACTCGCGTCTGTTCCCCACAAGTACAGTGTATTGGACTGAAGAGGATCTACTGTTCTTGTCAGGTTCCTAAGCAGAATTGAACTAGATATGGCCGTGTGTGTAGGAAGCACAGTTCTTTTGTTCTGAGCAAGCTCACTTTTCGGACACCATAGGAAAAACAGTAGAGTAGAAGAGTGCTCTTTTCTCTAAAGCAGAGTGTGTTTCTTGTAAGGCGAGCTAGCGTTTGTTTCCCAGTCCTAAATGGAGTTGAATCTCATGCAGTTTCTGTTCCTAAGAGCAAGAGTTGTTTTCTGGTAAGGAAAGTCACTATTGCGCTCCCCTTGACATACATAGTGCAAATAGCTCTCGCGTCTATTCACAGCAAGTACAGTGTATCGGACTGAAGAGGAGCTACTGTTCTTGTCAGTTTCCTAAGCAGAGTTGAACTAGATATGGCCCGTGTGTGTAGGAAGCACAGTTCTTATGTTCTGAACAAGCTCACTGTTCTGGCCCTATTGGAAACACAGTAGAGTAGAAGAGTGCTCTTTTCTCAAAAGCAGAGTGTGTTTCATGTAAGTCGAGCTAGCACTTATTCCCCAGTCCTAAATGGAGTTGAATCACATGCAGTTTCTGGTCCTACGAGCAAGAGTTGTTTTCGGGTAAGGAAAGTCACTATTGCGCTCCCATTGCCATTCACAGTGCAAATAGCACTCGCGTCTGTTCCCAGCAAGTACAGTGTATCGGACTGAAGAGGAGCTGCTGTTCTTGTCAGTTTCCTAAGCAGAGTTGAACTAGTTATGGCCCGTGTGTAGGAAGCACAGTTCTTTTGTTCTGAGCAAGCTCACTGTTCTGGCCCTATAGGAAACACAGTAGAGTGGAAGAGTGCTCTTTTCTCTAAAGCAGAGTGTGTTTCTTGTAAGGCGAGCTAGCGTTTCTTTCCCAGTCCTAAATGGAGTTGAATCACATGCAGTTTCTAGTCCTACGAGCAAGAGTTGTATTCTGGTAAGAAGAGTCACTATTGCGCTGCCATTGCCATACATAGGACAAATAGCACTGGCGTCTGTTCCCAGCAATTACAGTGTATTGGACTGAAAAGGATCTACTGTTCTTGTCAGGTTCCTAAGCAGAATTGAACTAGATATGGCCGTGTGTGTAGGAAGCACAGTTCTTTTGTTCTGAGCAAGCTCACTTTTCGGAACACATAGGAAACACAGTAGAGTAGAAGAGTGCTCTTTTCTCAAAAGCAGAGTGTGTTTTTGTAAGGCGAGCTAGAGTTTGTTTCCTAGTCCTAAATGGAGTTGAATCACATGCAGTTTCTGGTCCTATGAACAAGAGTTGTTTTCTGGTAAGGAAAGTCACTATTGCGCTCCCATTGCCCTTTACAAGGCAAATAGCACTCGCGTCTTTTCCCAGCAAGTACAGTGTATTGGACTGAATAGGAGCTACTGTTCTTGTCAGTTTACTAAGCAGAATGGAACTAGATATGGTCCGTGCGTGTAGGAAGCACAGTTCTTTTGTTCTGAGCAAGCTCACTGTTTGGACCCCATAGGAAACACAGTAGAGTAGAAGAGTGCTCTTTTCTCAAAAGCAGAGTGTGTTTCATGTAAGGCGAGCTAGCTTTAGTTTCCCAGTCCTAAATGGAGTTGATCATATGCAGTTTCTGGTCCTACGATCAAGAGTTGTTTTCTGGTAAGGAAAGTCACTATTGCGCTCCCATTGCCATACACAGTGCAAATAGCACTCGCGTCTGTTCCCAGCAAGTACAGTGTATCGGACTGAAGAGGAGCTGCTGTTCTTGTCAGTTTCCAAGCAGAGTTGAACTAGTTATGGCCCGTGTGTAGGAAGCACAGTTCTTTTGTTCTGAGCAAGCTCACTCTTCTGGCCCTATAGGAAACACAGTAGAGTGGAAGAGTGCTCTTTTCTCTAAAGCAGAGTGTTTTTCTTGTAAGGCGAGCTAGCGTTTTTTTCCCAGTCCTAAATGGAGTTGAATCACATGCAGTTTCTAGTCCTACTAGCAAGAGTTGTTTTCTGGTAAGAAGAGTCACTATTGCTCTGCCATTGCCCTACATAGGACAAATAGCACTGGCGTCTGTTCCCAGCAAGTACAGTGTATTGGACTGAAGAGGATCTACTGTTCTTGTCAGGTTCCTAAGCAGAATTGAACTAGATATGGCCGTGTGTGTAGGAAGCACAGTTCTTTTGTTCTGAGCAAGCTCACATTTCGGAACACATAGGAAACACAGTAGAGTAGAAGAGTGGTCTTTTCTCAAAAGCAGAGTGTGTTTTTGTAAGGCGAGCTAGGGTTTGTTTCCTAGTCCTAAGTGGAGTTGAATCACATGCAGTTTCTGGTCCTATGAACAAGAGTTGTTTTCTGGTAAGGAAAGTCACTATTGCGCTCCCATTGCCCTTTACAAGGCAAATAGCACTCGCGTCTTTTCCCAGCAAGTACAGTGTATTGGACTGAATAGGAGCTACTGTTCTTGTCAGTTTACTAAGCAGAATGGAACTATATATGGTCCGTGCGTGTAGGAAGCACAGTTCTTTTGTTCTGAGCAAGCTCACTGTTTGGACCCCATAGGAAACACAGTAGAGTAGACGAGTGCTCTTTTCTCAAAAGCAGAGTGTGTTTCATGTAAGGCGAGCTAGCGTTTGTTTCCCAGTCCTAAATGGAGTTGATCATGTGGAGTTTCTGGTCCTACGATCAAGAGTTGTTTTCTGGTAAGGAAAGTCACTATTGCGCTCCCATTGCCATACACAGTGCAAATAGCACTCGCGTCTGTTCCCAGCAAGTACAGTGTATCGGACTGAAGAGGAGCTACTGTTCTTGTCAGTTTCCTAAGCAGAGTTGAACTAGTTATGGCCCGTGTGTAGGAAGCACAGTTCTTTTGTTCTGAGCAAGCTCACTCTTCTGGCCCTATAGGAAACACAGTAGAGTGGAAGAGTGCTCTTTTCTCTAAAGCAGAGTGTTTTTCTTGTAAGGCGAGCTAGCGTTTGTTTTCCAGTCCTAAATGGAGTTGAATCACATGCAGTTTCTAGTCCTTCTAGCAAGAGTTGTTTTCTGGTAAGAAGAGTCACTATTGCGCTGCCATTGCCATACATAGGACAAATAGCACTGACGTCTGTTCCCATAATTACAGTGTATTGGACTGAAGAGGATCTACTGTTCTAGTCAGGTTCCTAAGCAGAATTTAACTAGATATGGCCGTGTGTGTATGAAGCGCAGTTCTTTTGTTCTGAGCAAGCTCACTGTTCGGATACCATAGGAAACACAGTAGAGTAGAAGAGTGCTCTTTTCTCTAAAGCAGAGTGTGTTTCTTGTAAGGCGAGCTAGCGTTTGTTTCCCAGTCCTAAATGGAGTTGAATCACATGCAGTTTCTGGTCCTAAGAGCAAGAGCTGTTTTCTGGTATGGAAAGTCATTATTGCAATCCCATTGCCATACACAGTGCAAATAGCACTCGCGTCTGTTCCCAGCAATTACAGTGTATCAGACTGAAGAGGATCTACTGTTCTTGTCAGTTTCCTAAGCAGAGTTGAACTAGTTATGGCCCGTGTGTAGGAAGCACAGTTCTTTTGTTCTGATCAAGCCCATTGTTCTGGCCCTATAGGAAACACAGTAGAGTAGAAGAGTGCTCTTTTCTCAAAAGCAGAGTGTGTTTCTTGTTAGGCGAGCTAACATTTGTTTCCCAGTCCTAAATGGAGTTGAATCACATGCAGTTTCTGGTCCTACGAACAAGAGTTGTTTTCTGGGAAGGAAAGTCACTATTGCGCTCCCATTGCCATACACAGTGCAAATAGCACTAGCGTCTGTTCCCCGCAAGTACAGTGTATTGGACTGAAGAGGATCTGCTGTTCTTGTCAGGTTCCTAAGCAGACTTGAACTAGATATGGCCGTGTGTGTAGGAAGCACAGTTTTTTTGTTCTGAGCAAGCTCACTGTACGGAACACATCGGAAACACAGTAGAGTAGAAAAGTGCTCTTTTCTCAAAAGCAGAGTGTGTTTCTTGGAAGTCGAGCTACCGTTTGTTTCCCAGTCCTAAATTGAGTTGAGTCACATGCAGTTTTTTGTCCTACGAGCAAGAGTTGTTTTCTGGTAAGACAAGTCACTATTGTGCTCCAATGCCATACACAGTGCAAATAGCACTCGCGTCTGTTCCCCACAAGTACAGTGTATTGGACTGAAGAGGATCTACTGTTCTTGTCAGGTTCCTAAGCAGAATTGAACTAGATATGGCCGTGTGTGTAGGAAGCACAGTTCTTTTGTTCTGAGCAAGCTCACTTTTCGGACACCATAGGAAAAACAGTAGAGTAGAAGAGTGCTCTTTTCTCTAAAGCAGAGTGTGTTTCTTGTAAGGCGAGCTAGCATTTGTTTCCCAGTCCTAAATGGAGTTGAATCTCATGCAGTTTCTGTTCCTAAGAGCAAGAGTTGTTTTCTGGTAAGGAAAGTCACTATTGCGCTCCCCTTGACATACATAGTGCAAATAGCTCTCGCGTCTATTCACAGCAAGTACAGTGTATCGGACTGAAGAGGAGCTACTGTTCTTGTCAGTTTCCTAAGCAGAGTTGAACTAGATATGGCCCGTGTGTGTAGGAAGCACAGTTCTTATGTTCTGAACAAGCTCACTGTTCTGGCCCTATTGGAAACACAGTAGAGTAGAAGAGTGCTCTTTTCTCAAAAGCAGAGTGTGTTTCATGTAAGTCGAGCTAGCACTTATTCCCCAGTCCTAAATGGAGTTGAATCACATGCAGTTTCTGGTCCTACGAGCAAGAGTTGTTTTCGGGTAAGGAAAGTCACTATTGCGCTCCCATTGCCATTCACAGTGCAAATAGCACTCGCGTCTGTTCCCAGCAAGTACAGTGTATTGGACTGAAGAGGAGCTACAGTTCTTGTCAGTTTCCTAAGCAGAGTTGAACTAGTTATGGCCCATATGTGGGAAGCACAGTTCTTTTGTTCTGAGAAAGCTCACTGTTCGGACACCATAGGAAACACAGTAGAGTAGAAGAGTGCTCTTTTCTCTAAAGCCGAGTGTGTTTCTTGTAAAGCGAGCTAGCGTTTGTTTCCCAATCCTAAATGGAGTTGAATCACATGCAGTTTCTGGTCCTACGAGCAAGAGTTGTTTTCTGGTAAGACGAGTCACTATTGTGCTCCCATTGACATACACAGTGCAAATAGCACTCGCGTCTCTTTCCAGCAAGTACAGTGTATCGGACTAAAGAGGAGCTACTGTTCTTGTCAGTTTCCTAAGCAGAGTTGAACTAGATATGGCCCGTGTGTAGGAAGCACAGTTTTTTTGTTCTGAGCAAGCTCACTGTTCGGAAAACATAGGAAACACAGTAGAGTAGAAGAGTGCTCTTTTCTCAAAAGCAGACTGTGTTTCTTGGAAGGCGAGCTAGCGATTGTTTCCCAGTTAAAAGGAGTTGAGTCACATGCAGTTTTTTGTCCTTCGAGCAAGAGTTGTTTTCCGGTAAGAGAAGTCACTATTGCGCTCCAATTGCCATACACAGTGCAAATAGCACTCAGGTCTGTTCCCTGCAAGTACAGTGTATTGGACGGAAGAGGAGCTATTGTTCTTGTCAGTTTCCTAAGCAGAGTTGAACTAGATATGGCCCATGTGTGTAGGAAGCACAGTTCTTTTGTTCTGAGCAAGCTCACTGTTCGGACCCCATAGTAAACACAGTAGAATAGAAGAGTGCTCTTTTCTCAAAAGCAGAGTGTGTTTCATGTAAGGCGAGCTAGCATTTGTTTCCCAATCCTAAATGGAGTTGAATAACATGCAGTTTCTGGTCTTACGAGCAAGAGATGTTTTCGGGTAAGGAAAGTCACTATTGCGCGGCCTTTGCCATACACAGTGCAAATAGCACTCGCGTCTGTACGCAGCAAGTACAGTGTATCGGACTGAAGAGGAGCTACTGTTCCTGTCAGGTTCCTAAGCAGACTTGAACTAGACATGGCCGTGTGTGTAGGAAGCACAGTTTTTTTGTTCTGAGCAAGCTCACTGTTCGGAACACATAGGAAACACAGTAGAGTAGAAAAGTGCTCTTTTCTCAAAAGCAGAGTGTGTTTCTTGGAAGTCGAGCTAGTGTTTGTTTCCCAGTCCTAAATTGAGTTGAGTCACATGCAGTTTTTTGTCCTACGAGCAAGAGTTGTTTTCTCGTAAGACAAGTCACTATTGTGCTCCAATGCCATGCACAGTGCAAATAGCACTCGCGTCTGTTCCCCACAAGTACAGTGTATTGGACTGAAGAGGATCTACTGTTCTTGTCAGGTTCCTAAGCAGAATTGAACTAGATATGGCCGTGTGTGTAGGAAGCACAGTTCTTTTGTTCTGAGCAAGCTCACTGTTTGGACCCCATAGGAAACACAGTAGAGTAGAAGAGTGCTCTTTTCTCAAAAGCAGAGTGTGTTTCTTGGAAGTCGAGCTAGCGTTTGTTTCCTAGTCCTAAATGGAGTTGAGTCACATGCAGTTTTTTGTCCTAGGAGCAAGTGTTGTTTTCTGGTAAGACAAGTCACTATTGTGCTCCAATTGCCATACACAGTGCAAATAGCACTCGCGTCTGTTCCCTGCAAGTACAGTGTATTGGAAGGAAGAGGAGCTATTGTTCTTGTCAGTTTCCTAAGCAGAGTTGAACTAGATATGGCCGTATGTGTAGGAAGCACCGTTCTTTTGTTCTGAGCAAGCTCACTGTTCGGACCCCTTAGGAAACACAGTAGAGTAGAAGAGTGCTCTTTTCTCAAAAGCAGAGTGTGTTTATTGTAAGGCGAGCTAGCGTTTGTTTCCCAGTCCTAAATGCAGTTGAGTCACATGCAGTTTTTTGTACTATGAGAAAAAGTTGTTTTCTGGTAAGACAAGTTACTATTGTGCTCCAATTGCCATACACAGTGCAAATAGCACTGGCGTTTGTTCCCAGCAAGTACAGTGTATTGGACTGAAGAGGATCTACTATTCTTGTCAGGTTCCTAAGCAGACATGAAGTAGATATGGCCGTGTGTGTAGGAAGCACAGTTTTTTTGTTCTGAGCAAGCTCACTGTTCGGACCCCATAGGAAACACAGTAGAGTAGAAGAGTGCTCTTTTCTCAAAAGCAGAGTGTGTTTCATGTAAGGCGAGCTAGCATTTGTTTCCCAGTCCTAAATGGAGTTGAATCACATGCAGTTTCTGGTCTTACGAGCAAGAGTTGTTTTCTGGTAAGGAAAGTCACTATTGCGCTCCCATTGCCATACACAGTGCAAATAGCACTCGCGTCTGTTCCCAGCAATTACAGTGTATCGGACTTAAAAGGAGCTACTGTTCTTGTCAGTTTCCTAAGCAGAGTTGAACTAGATATGGCCCGTGTGTAGGAAGCACAGTTCTTTTGTTCTGAGCAAGCTCACTGTTCTGGCCCTATATCAAACACAGTAGAGTAGAAGAGTGCTCTTTTCTCTAAAGCAGAGTGTGTTTCTTGTAAGGTGAGCTAGCTTTTGTTTCCCAGTCCTAAATGGAGTTGAATCACATGCAGTTTCTGGTCCTACGAGCAAGAGTTGTTTTCTGGTAAGAAGAGTCACTGTTGCGCTCCAAATGCCATATACAGTGCAAATAGCACTCGCGTCTGTTCCCAGCAAGTACAGTGTATTGGACTGAATAGGAGCTACTGTTCTTGTCAGTTTACTAAGCAGAATGGGACTAGATATGGTCCGTGCGTGTAGGAAGCACAGTTCTTCTGTTCTGAGCAAGTTCATTGTTTGGACCCCATAGGAAACACAGTAGAGTAGAAGAGTGCTCTTTTCTCAAAAGCAGAGTGTGTTTCATGTAAGGCGAGCTAGCGTTTCTTTCCCAGTCCTAAATGGAGTTGAATCACATGAAGTTTCTAGTCCTACGAGCAAGAGTTGTATTCTGGTAAGAAGAGTCACTATTGCGCTGCCATTGCCATACATAGGACAAATAGCACTGGCGTCTGTTCCCAGCAAGTACAGTGTATTGGACTGAAGAGGATCTACTGTTCTTGTCAGGTTCCTAAGCAGAATTGAACTAGATATGGCCGTGTGTGTAGGAAGCACAGTTCTTTTGTTCTGAGCAAGCTCACTTTTCGGACACCATAGGAAAAACAGTAGAGTAGAAGAGTGCTCTTTTCTCTAAAGCAGAGTGTGTTTCTTGTAAGGCGAGCTAGCATTTGTTTCCCAGTCCTAAATGGAGTTGATCATGTGGAGTTTCTGTTCCTAAGAGCAAGAGTTGTTTTCTGGTAAGGAAAGTCACTATTGCGCTCCCCTTGACATACATAGTGCAAATAGCTCTCGCGTCTATTCCCAGCAAGTACAGTGTATCGGACTGAATAGGAGCTACTGTTCTTGTCAGTTTCCTAAGCAGAGTTGAACTAGATATGGCCCGTGTGTGTAGGAAGCACAGTTCTTATGTTCTGAACAAGCTCACTGTTCTGGCCCTATTGGAAACACAGTAGAGTAGAAGAGTGCTCTTTTCTCAAAAGCAGAGTGTGTTTCATGTAAGGCGAGCTAGCTTTAGTTTCCCAGTCCTAAATGGAGTTGATCATATGCAGTTTCTGGTCCTACGATCAAGAGTTGTTTTCTGGTAAGGAAAGTCACTATTGCGCTCCCATTGCCATACACAGTGCAAATAGCACTCGCGTCTGTTCCCAGCAAGTACAGTGTATCGGACTGAAGAGGAGCTGCTGTTCTTGTCAGTTTCCAAGCAGAGTTGAACTAGTTATGGCCCGTGTGTAGGAAGCACAGTTCTTTTGTTCTGAGCAAGCTCACTCTTCTGGCCCTATAGGAAACACAGTAGAGTGGAAGAGTGCTCTTTTCTCTAAAGCAGAGTGTTTTTCTTGTAAGGCGAGCTAGCGTTTTTTTCCCAGTCCTAAATGGAGTTGAATCACATGCAGTTTCTAGTCCTACTAGCAAGAGTTGTTTTCTGGTAAGAAGAGTCACTATTGCTCTGCCATTGCCCTACATAGGACAAATAGCACTGGCGTCTGTTCCCAGCAAGTACAGTGTATTGGACTGAAGAGGATCTACTGTTCTTGTCAGGTTCCTAAGCAGAATTGAACTAGATATGGCCGTGTGTGTAGGAAGCACAGTTCTTTTGTTCTGAGCAAGCTCACATTTCGGAACACATAGGAAACACAGTAGAGTAGAAGAGTGGTCTTTTCTCAAAAGCAGAGTGTGTTTTTGTAAGGCGAGCTAGGGTTTGTTTCCTAGTCCTAAGTGGAGTTGAATCACATGCAGTTTCTGGTCCTATGAACAAGAGTTGTTTTCTGGTAAGGAAAGTCACTATTGCGCTCCCATTGCCCTTTACAAGGCAAATAGCACTCGCGTCTTTTCCCAGCAAGTACAGTGTATTGGACTGAATAGGAGCTACTGTTCTTGTCAGTTTACTAAGCAGAATGGAACTAGATATGGTCCGTGCGTGTAGGAAGCACAGTTCTTTTGTTCTGAGCAAGCTCACTGTTTGGACCCCATAGGAAACACAGTAGAGTAGACGAGTGCTCTTTTCTCAAAAGCAGAGTGTGTTTCATGTAAGGCGAGCTAGCGTTTGTTTCCCAGTCCTAAATGGAGTTGATCATGTGGAGTTTCTGGTCCTACGATCAAGAGTTGTTTTCTGGTAAGGAAAGTCACTATTGCGCTCCCATTGCCATACACAGTGCAAATAGCACTCGCGTCTGTTCCCAGCAAGTACAGTGTATCGGACTGAAGAGGAGCTACTGTTCTTGTCAGTTTCCTAAGCAGAGTTGAACTAGTTATGGCCCGTGTGTAGGAAGCACAGTTCTTTTGTTCTGAGCAAGCTCACTCTTCTGGCCCTATAGGAAACACAGTAGAGTGGAAGAGTGCTCTTTTCTCTAAAGCAGAGTGTTTTTCTTGTAAGGCGAGCTAGCGTTTGTTTTCCAGTCCTAAATGGAGTTGAATCACATGCAGTTTCTAGTCCTTCTAGCAAGAGTTGTTTTCTGGTAAGAAGAGTCACTATTGCGCTGCCATTGCCATACATAGGACAAATAGCACTGACGTCTGTTCCCATAATTACAGTGTATTGGACTGAAGAGGATCTACTGTTCTAGTCAGGTTCCTAAGCAGAATTTAACTAGATATGGCCGTGTGTGTATGAAGCGCAGTTCTTTTGTTCTGAGCAAGCTCACTGTTCGGATACCATAGGAAACACAGTAGAGTAGAAGAGTGCTCTTTTCTCTAAAGCAGAGTGTGTTTCTTGTAAGGCGAGCTAGCGTTTGTTTCCCAGTCCTAAATGGAGTTGAATCACATGCAGTTTCTGGTCCTAAGAGCAAGAGCTGTTTTCTGGTATGGAAAGTCATTATTGCAATCCCATTGCCATACACAGTGCAAATAGCACTCGCGTCTGTTCCCAGCAATTACAGTGTATCAGACTGAAGAGGATCTACTGTTCTTGTCAGTTTCCTAAGCAGAGTTGAACTAGTTATGGCCCGTGTGTAGGAAGCACAGTTCTTTTGTTCTGATCAAGCCCATTGTTCTGGCCCTATAGGAAACACAGTAGAGTAGAAGAGTGCTCTTTTCTCAAAAGCAGAGTGTGTTTCTTGTTAGGCGAGCTAACATTTGTTTCCCAGTCCTAAATGGAGTTGAATCACATGCAGTTTCTGGTCCTACGAACAAGAGTTGTTTTCTGGGAAGGAAAGTCACTATTGCGCTCCCATTGCCATACACAGTGCAAATAGCACTAGCGTCTGTTCCCCGCAAGTACAGTGTATTGGACTGAAGAGGATCTGCTGTTCTTGTCAGGTTCCTAAGCAGACTTGAACTAGATATGGCCGTGTGTGTAGGAAGCACAGTTTTTTTGTTCTGAGCAAGCTCACTGTACGGAACACATCGGAAACACAGTAGAGTAGAAAAGTGCTCTTTTCTCAAAAGCAGAGTGTGTTTCTTGGAAGTCGAGCTACCGTTTGTTTCCCAGTCCTAAATTGAGTTGAGTCACATGCAGTTTTTTGTCCTACGAGCAAGAGTTGTTTTCTGGTAAGACAAGTCACTATTGTGCTCCAATGCCATACACAGTGCAAATAGCACTCGCGTCTGTTCCCCACAAGTACAGTGTATTGGACTGAAGAGGATCTACTGTTCTTGTCAGGTTCCTAAGCAGAATTGAACTAGATATGGCCGTGTGTGTAGGAAGCACAGTTCTTTTGTTCTGAGCAAGCTCACTTTTCGGACACCATAGGAAAAACAGTAGAGTAGAAGAGTGCTCTTTTCTCTAAAGCAGAGTGTGTTTCTTGTAAGGCGAGCTAGCGTTTGTTTCCCAGTCCTAAATGGAGTTGAATCTCATGCAGTTTCTGTTCCTAAGAGCAAGAGTTGTTTTCTGGTAAGGAAAGTCACTATTGCGCTCCCCTTGACATACATAGTGCAAATAGCTCTCGCGTCTATTCACAGCAAGTACAGTGTATCGGACTGAAGAGGAGCTACTGTTCTTGTCAGTTTCCTAAGCAGAGTTGAACTAGATATGGCCCGTGTGTGTAGGAAGCACAGTTCTTATGTTCTGAACAAGCTCACTGTTCTGGCCCTATTGGAAACACAGTAGAGTAGAAGAGTGCTCTTTTCTCAAAAGCAGAGTGTGTTTCATGTAAGTCGAGCTAGCACTTATTCCCCAGTCCTAAATGGAGTTGAATCACATGCAGTTTCTGGTCCTACGAGCAAGAGTTGTTTTCGGGTAAGGAAAGTCACTATTGCGCTCCCATTGCCATTCACAGTGCAAATAGCACTCGCGTCTGTTCCCAGCAAGTACAGTGTATCGGACTGAAGAGGAGCTGCTGTTCTTGTCAGTTTCCTAAGCAGAGTTGAACTAGTTATGGCCCGTGTGTAGGAAGCACAGTTCTTTTGTTCTGAGCAAGCTCACTGTACGGAACACATCGGAAACACAGTAGAGTAGAAAAGTGCTCTTTTCTCAAAAGCAGAGTGTGTTTCTTGGAAGTCGAGCTACCGTTTGTTTCCCAGTCCTAAATTGAGTTGAGTCACATGCAGTTTTTTGTCCTACGAGCAAGAGTTGTTTTCTGGTAAGACAAGTCACTATTGTGCTCCAATGCCATACACAGTGCAAATAGCACTCGCGTCTGTTCCCCACAAGTACAGTGTATTGGACTGAAGAGGATCTACTGTTCTTGTCAGGTTCCTAAGCAGAATTGAACTAGATATGGCCGTGTGTGTAGGAAGCACAGTTCTTTTGTTCTGAGCAAGCTCACTTTTCGGACACCATAGGAAAAACAGTAGAGTAGAAGAGTGCTCTTTTCTCTAAAGCAGAGTGTGTTTCTTGTAAGGCGAGCTAGCGTTTGTTTCCCAGTCCTAAATGGAGTTGAATCTCATGCAGTTTCTGTTCCTAAGAGCAAGAGTTGTTTTCTGGTAAGGAAAGTCACTATTGCGCTCCCCTTGACATACATAGTGCAAATAGCTCTCGCGTCTATTCACAGCAAGTACAGTGTATCGGACTGAAGAGGAGCTACTGTTCTTGTCAGTTTCCTAAGCAGAGTTGAACTAGATATGGCCCGTGTGTGTAGGAAGCACAGTTCTTATGTTCTGAACAAGCTCACTGTTCTGGCCCTATTGGAAACACAGTAGAGTAGAAGAGTGCTCTTTTCTCAAAAGCAGAGTGTGTTTCATGTAAGTCGAGCTAGCACTTATTCCCCAGTCCTAAATGGAGTTGAATCACATGCAGTTTCTGGTCCTACGAGCAAGAGTTGTTTTCGGGTAAGGAAAGTCACTATTGCGCTCCCATTGCCATTCACAGTGCAAATAGCACTCGCGTCTGTTCCCAGCAAGTACAGTGTATCGGACTGAAGAGGAGCTGCTGTTCTTGTCAGTTTCCTAAGCAGAGTTGAACTAGTTATGGCCCGTGTGTAGGAAGCACAGTTCTTTTGTTCTGAGCAAGCTCACTGTTCTGGCCCTATAGGAAACACAGTAGAGTGGAAGAGTGCTCTTTTCTCTAAAGCAGAGTGTGTTTCTTGTAAGGCGAGCTAGCGTTTCTTTCCCAGTCCTAAATGGAGTTGAATCACATGCAGTTTCTAGTCCTACGAGCAAGAGTTGTATTCTGGTAAGAAGAGTCACTATTGCGCTGCCATTGCCATACATAGGACAAATAGCACTGGCGTCTGTTCCCAGCAATTACAGTGTATTGGACTGAAAAGGATCTACTGTTCTTGTCAGGTTCCTAAGCAGAATTGAACTAGATATGGCCGTGTGTGTAGGAAGCACAGTTCTTTTGTTCTGAGCAAGCTCACTTTTCGGAACACATAGGAAACACAGTAGAGTAGAAGAGTGCTCTTTTCTCAAAAGCAGAGTGTGTTTTTGTAAGGCGAGCTAGAGTTTGTTTCCTAGTCCTAAATGGAGTTGAATCACATGCAGTTTCTGGTCCTATGAACAAGAGTTGTTTTCTGGTAAGGAAAGTCACTATTGCGCTCCCATTGCCCTTTACAAGGCAAATAGCACTCGCGTCTTTTCCCAGCAAGTACAGTGTATTGGACTGAATAGGAGCTACTGTTCTTGTCAGTTTACTAAGCAGAATGGAACTAGATATGGTCCGTGCGTGTAGGAAGCACAGTTCTTTTGTTCTGAGCAAGCTCACTGTTTGGACCCCATAGGAAACACAGTAGAGTAGAAGAGTGCTCTTTTCTCAAAAGCAGAGTGTGTTTCATGTAAGGCGAGCTAGCTTTAGTTTCCCAGTCCTAAATGGAGTTGATCATATGCAGTTTCTGGTCCTACGATCAAGAGTTGTTTTCTGGTAAGGAAAGTCACTATTGCGCTCCCATTGCCATACACAGTGCAAATAGCACTCGCGTCTGTTCCCAGCAAGTACAGTGTATCGGACTGAAGAGGAGCTGCTGTTCTTGTCAGTTTCCAAGCAGAGTTGAACTAGTTATGGCCCGTGTGTAGGAAGCACAGTTCTTTTGTTCTGAGCAAGCTCACTCTTCTGGCCCTATAGGAAACACAGTAGAGTGGAAGAGTGCTCTTTTCTCTAAAGCAGAGTGTTTTTCTTGTAAGGCGAGCTAGCGTTTTTTTCCCAGTCCTAAATGGAGTTGAATCACATGCAGTTTCTAGTCCTACTAGCAAGAGTTGTTTTCTGGTAAGAAGAGTCACTATTGCTCTGCCATTGCCCTACATAGGACAAATAGCACTGGCGTCTGTTCCCAGCAAGTACAGTGTATTGGACTGAAGAGGATCTACTGTTCTTGTCAGGTTCCTAAGCAGAATTGAACTAGATATGGCCGTGTGTGTAGGAAGCACAGTTCTTTTGTTCTGAGCAAGCTCACATTTCGGAACACATAGGAAACACAGTAGAGTAGAAGAGTGGTCTTTTCTCAAAAGCAGAGTGTGTTTTTGTAAGGCGAGCTAGGGTTTGTTTCCTAGTCCTAAGTGGAGTTGAATCACATGCAGTTTCTGGTCCTATGAACAAGAGTTGTTTTCTGGTAAGGAAAGTCACTATTGCGCTCCCATTGCCCTTTACAAGGCAAATAGCACTCGCGTCTTTTCCCAGCAAGTACAGTGTATTGGACTGAATAGGAGCTACTGTTCTTGTCAGTTTACTAAGCAGAATGGAACTAGATATGGTCCGTGCGTGTAGGAAGCACAGTTCTTTTGTTCTGAGCAAGCTCACTGTTTGGACCCCATAGGAAACACAGTAGAGTAGACGAGTGCTCTTTTCTCAAAAGCAGAGTGTGTTTCATGTAAGGCGAGCTAGCGTTTGTTTCCCAGTCCTAAATGGAGTTGATCATGTGGAGTTTCTGGTCCTACGATCAAGAGTTGTTTTCTGGTAAGGAAAGTCACTATTGCGCTCCCATTGCCATACACAGTGCAAATAGCACTCGCGTCTGTTCCCAGCAAGTACAGTGTATCGGACTGAAGAGGAGCTACTGTTCTTGTCAGTTTCCTAAGCAGAGTTGAACTAGTTATGGCCCGTGTGTAGGAAGCACAGTTCTTTTGTTCTGAGCAAGCTCACTCTTCTGGCCCTATAGGAAACACAGTAGAGTGGAAGAGTGCTCTTTTCTCTAAAGCAGAGTGTTTTTCTTGTAAGGCGAGCTAGCGTTTGTTTTCCAGTCCTAAATGGAGTTGAATCACATGCAGTTTCTAGTCCTTCTAGCAAGAGTTGTTTTCTGGTAAGAAGAGTCACTATTGCGCTGCCATTGCCATACATAGGACAAATAGCACTGACGTCTGTTCCCATAATTACAGTGTATTGGACTGAAGAGGATCTACTGTTCTAGTCAGGTTCCTAAGCAGAATTTAACTAGATATGGCCGTGTGTGTATGAAGCGCAGTTCTTTTGTTCTGAGCAAGCTCACTGTTCGGATACCATAGGAAACACAGTAGAGTAGAAGAGTGCTCTTTTCTCTAAAGCAGAGTGTGTTTCTTGTAAGGCGAGCTAGCGTTTGTTTCCCAGTCCTAAATGGAGTTGAATCACATGCAGTTTCTGGTCCTAAGAGCAAGAGCTGTTTTCTGGTATGGAAAGTCATTATTGCAATCCCATTGCCATACACAGTGCAAATAGCACTCGCGTCTGTTCCCAGCAATTACAGTGTATCAGACTGAAGAGGATCTACTGTTCTTGTCAGTTTCCTAAGCAGAGTTGAACTAGTTATGGCCCGTGTGTAGGAAGCACAGTTCTTTTGTTCTGATCAAGCCCATTGTTCTGGCCCTATAGGAAACACAGTAGAGTAGAAGAGTGCTCTTTTCTCAAAAGCAGAGTGTGTTTCTTGTTAGGCGAGCTAACATTTGTTTCCCAGTCCTAAATGGAGTTGAATCACATGCAGTTTCTGGTCCTACGAACAAGAGTTGTTTTCTGGGAAGGAAAGTCACTATTGCGCTCCCATTGCCATACACAGTGCAAATAGCACTAGCGTCTGTTCCCCGCAAGTACAGTGTATTGGACTGAAGAGGATCTGCTGTTCTTGTCAGGTTCCTAAGCAGACTTGAACTAGATATGGCCGTGTGTGTAGGAAGCACAGTTTTTTTGTTCTGAGCAAGCTCACTGTACGGAACACATCGGAAACACAGTAGAGTAGAAAAGTGCTCTTTTCTCAAAAGCAGAGTGTGTTTCTTGGAAGTCGAGCTACCGTTTGTTTCCCAGTCCTAAATTGAGTTGAGTCACATGCAGTTTTTTGTCCTACGAGCAAGAGTTGTTTTCTGGTAAGACAAGTCACTATTGTGCTCCAATGCCATACACAGTGCAAATAGCACTCGCGTCTGTTCCCCACAAGTACAGTGTATTGGACTGAAGAGGATCTACTGTTCTTGTCAGGTTCCTAAGCAGAATTGAACTAGATATGGCCGTGTGTGTAGGAAGCACAGTTCTTTTGTTCTGAGCAAGCTCACTTTTCGGACACCATAGGAAAAACAGTAGAGTAGAAGAGTGCTCTTTTCTCTAAAGCAGAGTGTGTTTCTTGTAAGGCGAGCTAGCATTTGTTTCCCAGTCCTAAATGGAGTTGAATCTCATGCAGTTTCTGTTCCTAAGAGCAAGAGTTGTTTTCTGGTAAGGAAAGTCACTATTGCGCTCCCCTTGACATACATAGTGCAAATAGCTCTCGCGTCTATTCACAGCAAGTACAGTGTATCGGACTGAAGAGGAGCTACTGTTCTTGTCAGTTTCCTAAGCAGAGTTGAACTAGATATGGCCCGTGTGTGTAGGAAGCACAGTTCTTATGTTCTGAACAAGCTCACTGTTCTGGCCCTATTGGAAACACAGTAGAGTAGAAGAGTGCTCTTTTCTCAAAAGCAGAGTGTGTTTCATGTAAGTCGAGCTAGCACTTATTCCCCAGTCCTAAATGGAGTTGAATCACATGCAGTTTCTGGTCCTACGAGCAAGAGTTGTTTTCGGGTAAGGAAAGACACTATTGCGCTCCCATTGCCATTCACAGTGCAAATAGCACTCGCGTCTGTTCCCAGCAAGTACAGTGTATTGGACTGAAGAGGAGCTACAGTTCTTGTCAGTTTCCTAAGCAGAGTTGAACTAGTTATGGCCCATATGTGGGAAGCACAGTTCTTTTGTTCTGAGAAAGCTCACTGTTCGGACACCATAGGAAACACAGTAGAGTAGAAGAGTGCTCTTTTCTCTAAAGCCGAGTGTGTTTCTTGTAAAGCGAGCTAGCGTTTGTTTCCCAATCCTAAATGGAGTTGAATCACATGCAGTTTCTGGTCCTACGAGCAAGAGTTGTTTTCTGGTAAGACGAGTCACTATTGTGCTCCCATTGACATACACAGTGCAAATAGCACTCGCGTCTCTTTCCAGCAAGTACAGTGTATCGGACTAAAGAGGAGCTACTGTTCTTGTCAGTTTCCTAAGCAGAGTTGAACTAGATATGGCCCGTGTGTAGGAAGCACAGTTTTTTTGTTCTGAGCAAGCTCACTGTTCGGAAAACATAGGAAACACAGTAGAGTAGAAGAGTGCTCTTTTCTCAAAAGCAGACTGTGTTTCTTGGAAGGCGAGCTAGCGATTGTTTCCCAGTTAAAAGGAGTTGAGTCACATGCAGTTTTTTGTCCTTCGAGCAAGAGTTGTTTTCCGGTAAGAGAAGTCACTATTGCGCTCCAATTGCCATACACAGTGCAAATAGCACTCAGGTCTGTTCCCTGCAAGTACAGTGTATTGGACGGAAGAGGAGCTATTGTTCTTGTCAGTTTCCTAAGCAGAGTTGAACTAGATATGGCCCATGTGTGTAGGAAGCACAGTTCTTTTGTTCTGAGCAAGCTCACTGTTCGGACCCCATAGTAAACACAGTAGAATAGAAGAGTGCTCTTTTCTCAAAAGCAGAGTGTGTTTCATGTAAGGCGAGCTAGCATTTGTTTCCCAATCCTAAATGGAGTTGAATAACATGCAGTTTCTGGTCTTACGAGCAAGAGATGTTTTCGGGTAAGGAAAGTCACTATTGCGCGGCCTTTGCCATACACAGTGCAAATAGCACTCGCGTCTGTACGCAGCAAGTACAGTGTATCGGACTGAAGAGGAGCTACTGTTCCTGTCAGGTTCCTAAGCAGACTTGAACTAGACATGGCCGTGTGTGTAGGAAGCACAGTTTTTTTGTTCTGAGCAAGCTCACTGTTCGGAACACATAGGAAACACAGTAGAGTAGAAAAGTGCTCTTTTCTCAAAAGCAGAGTGTGTTTCTTGGAAGTCGAGCTAGTGTTTGTTTCCCAGTCCTAAATTGAGTTGAGTCACATGCAGTTTTTTGTCCTACGAGCAAGAGTTGTTTTCTCGTAAGACAAGTCACTATTGTGCTCCAATGCCATGCACAGTGCAAATAGCACTCGCGTCTGTTCCCCACAAGTACAGTGTATTGGACTGAAGAGGATCTACTGTTCTTGTCAGGTTCCTAAGCAGAATTGAACTAGATATGGCCGTGTGTGTAGGAAGCACAGTTCTTTTGTTCTGAGCAAGCTCACTGTTTGGACCCCATAGGAAACACAGTAGAGTAGAAGAGTGCTCTTTTCTCAAAAGCAGAGTGTGTTTCTTGGAAGTCGAGCTAGCGTTTGTTTCCTAGTCCTAAATGGAGTTGAGTCACATGCAGTTTTTTGTCCTAGGAGCAAGTGTTGTTTTCTGGTAAGACAAGTCACTATTGTGCTCCAATTGCCATACACAGTGCAAATAGCACTCGCGTCTGTTCCCTGCAAGTACAGTGTATTGGAAGGAAGAGGAGCTATTGTTCTTGTCAGTTTCCTAAGCAGAGTTGAACTAGATATGGCCGTATGTGTAGGAAGCACCGTTCTTTTGTTCTGAGCAAGCTCACTGTTCGGACCCCTTAGGAAACACAGTAGAGTAGAAGAGTGCTCTTTTCTCAAAAGCAGAGTGTGTTTATTGTAAGGCGAGCTAGCGTTTGTTTCCCAGTCCTAAATGCAGTTGAGTCACATGCAGTTTTTTGTACTATGAGAAAAAGTTGTTTTCTGGTAAGACAAGTTACTATTGTGCTCCAATTGCCATACACAGTGCAAATAGCACTGGCGTTTGTTCCCAGCAAGTACAGTGTATTGGACTGAAGAGGATCTACTATTCTTGTCAGGTTCCTAAGCAGACATGAAGTAGATATGGCCGTGTGTGTAGGAAGCACAGTTTTTTTGTTCTGAGCAAGCTCACTGTTCGGACCCCATAGGAAACACAGTAGAGTAGAAGAGTGCTCTTTTCTCAAAAGCAGAGTGTGTTTCATGTAAGGCGAGCTAGCATTTGTTTCCCAGTCCTAAATGGAGTTGAATCACATGCAGTTTCTGGTCTTACGAGCAAGAGTTGTTTTCTGGTAAGGAAAGTCACTATTGCGCTCCCATTGCCATACACAGTGCAAATAGCACTCGCGTCTGTTCCCAGCAATTACAGTGTATCGGACTTAAAAGGAGCTACTGTTCTTGTCAGTTTCCTAAGCAGAGTTGAACTAGATATGGCCCGTGTGTAGGAAGCACAGTTCTTTTGTTCTGAGCAAGCTCACTGTTCTGGCCCTATATCAAACACAGTAGAGTAGAAGAGTGCTCTTTTCTCTAAAGCAGAGTGTGTTTCTTGTAAGGTGAGCTAGCTTTTGTTTCCCAGTCCTAAATGGAGTTGAATCACATGCAGTTTCTGGTCCTACGAGCAAGAGTTGTTTTCTGGTAAGAAGAGTCACTGTTGCGCTCCAAATGCCATATACAGTGCAAATAGCACTCGCGTCTGTTCCCAGCAAGTACAGTGTATTGGACTGAATAGGAGCTACTGTTCTTGTCAGTTTACTAAGCAGAATGGGACTAGATATGGTCCGTGCGTGTAGGAAGCACAGTTCTTCTGTTCTGAGCAAGTTCATTGTTTGGACCCCATAGGAAACACAGTAGAGTAGAAGAGTGCTCTTTTCTCAAAAGCAGAGTGTGTTTCATGTAAGGCGAGCTAGCGTTTCTTTCCCAGTCCTAAATGGAGTTGAATCACATGAAGTTTCTAGTCCTACGAGCAAGAGTTGTATTCTGGTAAGAAGAGTCACTATTGCGCTGCCATTGCCATACATAGGACAAATAGCACTGGCGTCTGTTCCCAGCAAGTACAGTGTATTGGACTGAAGAGGATCTACTGTTCTTGTCAGGTTCCTAAGCAGAATTGAACTAGATATGGCCGTGTGTGTAGGAAGCACAGTTCTTTTGTTCTGAGCAAGCTCACTTTTCGGACACCATAGGAAAAACAGTAGAGTAGAAGAGTGCTCTTTTCTCTAAAGCAGAGTGTGTTTCTTGTAAGGCGAGCTAGCATTTGTTTCCCAGTCCTAAATGGAGTTGATCATGTGGAGTTTCTGTTCCTAAGAGCAAGAGTTGTTTTCTGGTAAGGAAAGTCACTATTGCGCTCCCCTTGACATACATAGTGCAAATAGCTCTCGCGTCTATTCCCAGCAAGTACAGTGTATCGGACTGAATAGGAGCTACTGTTCTTGTCAGTTTCCTAAGCAGAGTTGAACTAGATATGGCCCGTGTGTGTAGGAAGCACAGTTCTTATGTTCTGAACAAGCTCACTGTTCTGGCCCTATTGGAAACACAGTAGAGTAGAAGAGTGCTCCTTTCTCAAAAGCAGAGTGTGTTTCATGTAAGTCGAGCTAGCACTTATTCCCCAGTCCTAAATGGAGTTGAATCACATGCAGTTTCTGGTCCTACGAGCAAGAGTTGTTTTCGGGTAAGGAAAGTCACTATTGCGCTCCCATTGCCATTCACAGTGCAAATAGCACTCGCGTCTGTTCCCAGCAAGTACAGTGTATTGGACTGAAGAGGAGCTACAGTTCTTGTCAGTTTCCTAAGCAGAGTTGAACTAGTTATGGCCCATATGTAGGAAGCACAGTTCTTTTGTTCTGAGAAAGCTCACTGTTCGGACACCATAGGAAACACAGTAGAGTAGAAGAGTGCTCTTTTCTCTAAAGCCGAGTGTGTTTCTTGTAAAGTGAGCTAGCGTTTGTTTCCCAATCCTAAATGGAGTTGAATCACATGCAGTTTCTGGTCCTACGAGCAAGAGTTGTTTTCTGGTAAGAGGAGTCACTATTGTGCTCCCATTGACATACACAGTGCAAATAGCACTCGCGTCTCTTTCCAGCAAGTACAGTGTATCGGACTAAAGAGGAGCTACTGTTCTTGTCAGTTTCCTAAGCAGAGTTGAACTAGATATGGCCCGTGTGTAGGAAGCACAGTTTTTTTGTTCTGAGCAAGCTCACTGTTCGGAAAACATAGGAAACACAGTAGAGTAGAAGAGTGCTCTTTTCTCAAAAGCAGACTGTGTTTCTTGGAAGGCGAGCTAGCGATTGTTTCCCAGTTAAAAGGAGTTGAGTCACATGCAGTTTTTTGTCCTTCGAGCAAGAGTTGTTTTCCGGTAAGAGAAGTCACTATTGCGCTCCAATTGCCATACACAGTGCAAATAGCACTCGCGTCTGTTCCCTGCAAGTACAGTGTATTGGACGGAAGAGGAGCTATTGTTCTTGTCAGTTTCCTAAGCAGAGTTGAACTAGATATGGCCCATGTGTGTAGGAAGCACAGTTCTTTTGTTCTGAGCAAGCTCACTGTTCGGACCCCATAGGAAACACAGTAGAATAGAAGAGTGCTCTTTTCTCAAAAGCAGAGTGTGTTTCATGTAAGGCGAGCTAGCATTTGTTTCCCAATCCTAAATGGAGTTGAATAACATGCAGTTTCTGGTCTTACGAGCAAGAGATGTTTTCGGGTAAGGAAAGTCACTATTGCGCGGCCTTTGCCATACACAGTGCAAATAGCACTCGCGTCTGTACCCAGCAAGTACAGTGTATCGTACTGAAGAGGAGCTACTGTTCCTGTCAGGTTCCTAAGCAGACTTGAACTAGATATGGCCGTGTGTGTAGGAAGCACAGTTTTTTTGTTCTGAGCAAGTTCACTGTTCGGAACACATAGGAAACACAGTAGAGTAGAAGAGTGCTCTTTTCTCAAAAGCAGAGTGTGTTTCTTGGAAGTCGAGCTAGCGTTTGTTTCCCAGTCCTAAATGGAGTTGAGTCACATGCAGTTTTTTGTCCAATGAGGAAGAGTTATTTTCTGGTAAGACAAGTCACTATTGTGCTCCAATGCCATACACAGTGCAAATAGCACTCGCGTCTGTTCCCCACAAGTACAGTATATCGGAATGAAAAAGAGCTACTGTTCTTGTCAGTTTCCTAAGCAGAGTTGAACTAGATATGGGCCGTGTGTGTAGGAAGCACAGTTCTTTTGTTCTGAGCAAGCTCACTGTTCGGTCCCCATAGGAAACACAGTAGAGTAGAAGAGTTCTCTTTTCTCAAAAGCAGAGTGTGTTTCATGTAAGGCGAGCTAGCATTTGTTTCCCAGTCCTAAATGGAGTTGAGTCACATGCATTTTCTGGTCCTACGAGCAAGGGTTGTTTTCTGGTAAGAAGAGTCACTATTGCGCTGCCATTGCCATACACAGGACAAATAGCACTGGCGTCTGTTCCCAGCAAGTACAGTGTATTGGACTGAAGAGGATCTACTGTTCTTGTCAGGTTCCTAAGCAGACTTGAACTAGATATGGCCGTGTGTGTAGGAAGCACAGTTTTTTTGTTCTGAGCAAGCTCACTGTTCGGAACACATAGGAAACACAGTAGAGTAGAAAAGTGCTCTTTTCTCAAAAGCAGAGTGTGTTTCTTGGAAGTCGAGCTAGTGTTTGTTTCCCAGTCCTAAATTGAGTTGAGTCACATGCAGTTTTTTGTCCTACGAGCAAGAGTTGTTTTCTCGTAAGACAAGTCACTATTGTGCTCCAATGCCATGCACAGTGCAAATAGCACTCGCGTCTGTTCCCCACAAGTACAGTGTATTGGACTGAAGAGGATCTACTGTTCTTGTCAGGTTCCTAAGCAGAATTGAACTAGATATGGCCGTGTGTGTAGGAAGCACAGTTCTTTTGTTCTGAGCAAGCTCACTGTTTGGACCCCATAGGAAACACAGTAGAGTAGAAGAGTGCTCTTTTCTCAAAAGCAGAGTGTGTTTCTTGGAAGTCGAGCTAGCGTTTGTTTCCTAGTCCTAAATGGAGTTGAGTCACATGCAGTTTTTTGTCCTAGGAGCAAGTGTTGTTTTCTGGTAAGACAAGTCACTATTGTGCTCCAATTGCCATACACAGTGCAAATAGCACTCGCGTCTGTTCCCTGCAAGTACAGTGTATTGGAAGGAAGAGGAGCTATTGTTCTTGTCAGTTTCCTAAGCAGAGTTGAACTAGATATGGCCGTATGTGTAGGAAGCACCGTTCTTTTGTTCTGAGCAAGCTCACTGTTCGGACCCCATAGGAAACACAGTAGAGTAGAAGAGTGCTCTTTTCTCAAAAGCAGAGTGTGTTTATTGTAAGGCGAGCTAGCGTTTGTTTCCCAGTCCTAAATGCAGTTGAGTCACATGCAGTTTTTTGTACTATGAGAAAAAGTTGTTTTCTGGTAAGACAAGTTACTATTGTGCTCCAATTGCCATACACAGTGCAAATAGCACTGGCGTTTGTTCCCAGCAAGTACAGTGTATTGGACTGAAGAGGATCTACTGTTCTTGTCAGGTTCCTAAGCAGACTTGAAGTAGATATGGCCGTGTGTGTAGGAAGCACAGTTTTTTTGTTCTGAGCAAGCTCACTGTTCGGACCCCATAGGAAACACAGTAGAGTAGAAGAGTGCTCTTTTCTCAAAAGCAGAGTGTGTTTCATGTAAGGCGAGCTAGCATTTGTTTCCCAGTCCTAAATGGAGTTGAATCACATGCAGTTTCTGGTCTTACGAGCAAGAGTTGTTTTCTGGTAAGGAAAGTCACTATTGCGCTCCCATTGCCATACACAGTGCAAATAGCACTCGCGTCTGTTCCCAGCAAGTACAGTGTATCGGACTTAAAAGGAGCTACTGTTCTTGTCAGTTTCCTAAGCAGAGTTGAACTAGATATGGCCCGTGTGTAGGAAGCACAGTTCTTTTGTTCTGAGCAAGCTCACTGTTCTGGCCCTATATCAAACACAGTAGAGTAGAAGAGTGCTCTTTTCTCTAAAGCAGAGTGTGTTTCTTGTAAGGTGAGCTAGCTTTTGTTTCCCAGTCCTAAATGGAGTTGAATCACATGCAGTTTCTGGTCCTACGAGCAAGAGTTGTTTTCTGGTAAGAAGAGTCACTGTTGCGCTCCAAATGCCATATACAGTGCAAATAGCACTCGCGTCTGTTCCCAGCAAGTACAGTGTATTGGACTGAATAGGAGCTACTGTTCTTGTCAGTTTACTAAGCAGAATGGGACTAGATATGGTCCGTGCGTGTAGGAAGCACAGTTCTTTTGTTCTGAGCAAGTTCACTGTTTGGACCCCATAGGAAACACAGTAGAGTAGAAGAGTGCTCTTTTCTCAAAAGCAGAGTGTGTTTCATGTAAGGCGAGCTAGCGTTTCTTTCCCAGTCCTAAATGGAGTTGAATCACATGCAGTTTCTAGTCCTACGAGCAAGAGTTGTATTCTGGTAAGAAGAGTCACTATTGCGCTGCCATTGCCATACATAGGACAAATAGCACTGGCGTCTGTTCCCAGCAAGTACAGTGTATTGGACTGAAGAGGATCTACTGTTCTTGTCAGGTTCCTAAGCAGAATTGAACTAGATATGGCCGTGTGTGTAGGAAGCACAGTTCTTTTGTTCTGAGCAAGCTCACTTTTCGGAACACATAGGAAACACAGTAGAGTAGAAGAGTGCTCTTTTCTCAAAAGCAGAGTGTGTTTTTGTAAGGCGAGCTAGCGTTTGTTTCCTAGTCCTAAATGGAGTTGAAACACATGAGTTTCTGGACCTATGAACAAGAGTTGTTTTCTGGTAAGGAAAGTCACTATTGCGCTCCCATTGCCCTTTACAAGGCAAATAGTACTCGCGTCTTTTCCCAGCAAGTACAGTGTATTGGACTGAATAGGAGCTACTGTTCTTGTCAGTTTACTAAGCAGAATGGAACTAGATATGGTCCGTGCGTGTAGGAAGCACAGTTCTTTTGTTCTGAGCAAGTTCACTGTTTGGACCCCATAGGAAACACAGTAGAGTAGAAGAGTGCTCTTTTCTCAAAAGCAGAGTGTGTTTCATGTAAGGCGAGCTAGCTTTAGTTTCCCAGTCCTAAATGGAGTTGATTATATGCAGTTTCTGGTCCTACGATCAAGAGTTGTTTTCTGGTAAGGAAAGTCACTATTGCGCTCCCATTGCCATACACAGTGCAAATAGCACTCGCGTCTGTTCCCAGCAAGTACAGTGTATGGGACTGAAGAGGAGCTACTGTTCTTGTCAGTTTCCAAGCAGAGTTGAACTAGTTATGGCCCGTGTGTAGGAAGCACAGTTCTTTTGTTCTGAGCAAGCTCACTCTTCTGGCCCTATAGGAAACACAGTAGAGTGGAAGAGTGCTCTTTTCTCTAAAGCAGAGTGTTTTTCTTGTAAGGCGAGCTAGCGTTTGTTTCCCAGTCCTAAATGGAGTTGAATCACATGCAGTTTCTAGTCCTACTAGCAAGAGTTGTTTTCTGGTAAGAAGAGTCACTATTGCGCTGCCATTGCCCTACATAGGACAAATAGCACTGGCGTCTGTTCCCAGCAAGTACAGTGTATTGGACTGAAGAGGATCTACTGTTCTTGTCAGGTTCCTAAGCAGAATTGAACTAGATATGGCCGTGTGTGTAGGAAGCACAGTTCTTTTGTTCTGAGCAAGCTCACATTTCAGAACACATAGGAAACACAGTAGAGTAGAAGAGTGGTCTTTTCTCAAAAGCAGAGTGTGTTTTTGTAAGGCGAGCTAGGGTTTGTTTCCTAGTCCTAAGTGGAGTTGAATCACATGCAGTTTCTGGTCCTATGAACAAGAGTTGTTTTCTGGTAAGGAAAGTCACTATTGCGCTCCCATTGCCCTTTACAAGGCAAATAGCACTCGCGTCTTTTCCCAGCAAGTACAGTGTATTGGACTGAATAGGAGCTACTGTTCTTGTCAGTTTACTAAGCAGAATGGAACTAGATATGGTCCGTGCATGTAGGAAGCACAGTTCTTTTGTTCTGAGCAGGCTCACTGTTTGGACCCCATAGGAAACACAGTAGAGTAGAAGAGTGCTCTTTTCTCAAAAGCAGAGTGTGTTTCATGTAAGGCGAGCTAGCTTTTGTTTCCCAGTCCTAAATGGAGTTGATCATGTGGAGTTTCTGGTCCTACGATCAAGAGTTGTTTTCTGGTAAGGAAAGTCACTATTGCGCTCCCATTGCCATACACAGTGCAAATAGCACTCGCGTCTGTTCCCAGCAAGTACAGTGTATCGGACTGAAGAGGAGCTACTGTTCTTGTCAGTTTCCTAAGCAGAGTTGAACTAGTTATGGCCCGTGTGTAGGAAGCACAGTTCTTTTGTTCTGAGCAAGCTCACTCTTCTGGCCCTATAGGAAACACAGTAGAGTGGAAGAGTGCTCTTTTCTCTAAAGCAGAGTGTTTTTCTTGTAAGGCGAGCTAGCGTTTGTTTTCCAGTCCTAAATGGAGTTGAATCACATGCAGTTTCTAGTCCTTCTAGCAAGAGTTGTTTTCTGGTAAGAAGAGTCACTATTGCGCTGCCATTGCCATACATAGGACAAATAGCACTGACGTCTGTTCCCAGCAATTACAGTGTATTGGACTGAAGAGGATCTACTGTTCTTGTCAGGTTCCTAAGCAGAATTTAACTAGATATGGCCGTGTGTGTATGAAGCGCAGTTCTTTTGTTCTGAGCAAGCTCACTGTTCGGACACCATAGGAAACACAGTAGAGTAGAAGAGTGCTCTTTTCTCTAAAGCAGAGTGTGTTTCTTGTAAGGCGAGCTAGCGTTTGTTTCCCAGTCCTAAATGGAGTTGAATCACATGCAGTTTCTGGTCCTAAGAGCAAGAGCTGTTTTCTGGTATGGAAAGTCATTATTGCAATCCCATTGCCATACACAGTGCAAATAGCACTCGCGTCTGTTCCCAGCAATTACAGTGTATCAGACTGAAGAGGAGCTACTGTTCTTGTCAGTTTCCTAAGCAGAGTTGAACTAGTTATGGCCCGTGTGTAGGAAGCACAGTTCTTTTGTTCTGATCAAGCCCATTGTTCTGGCCCTATAGGAAACACAGTAGAGTAGAAGAGTGCTCTTTTCTCAAAAGCAGAGTGTGTTTCTTGTTAGGCGAGCTAACATTTGTTTCCCAGTCCTAAATGGAGTTGAATCACATGCAGTTTCTGGTCCTACGAACAAGAGTTGTTTTCTGGGAAGGAAAGTCACTATTGCGCTCCCATTGCCATACACAGTGCAAATAGCACTAGCGTCTGTTCCCCGCAAGTACAGTGTATTGGACTGAAGAGGATCTGCTGTTCTTGTCAGGTTCCTAAGCAGACTTGAACTAGATATGGCCGTGTGTGTAGGAAGCACAGTTTTTTTGTTCTGAGCAAGCTCACTGTACGGAACACATAGGAAACACAGTAGAGTAGAAAAGTGCTCTTTTCTCAAAAGCAGAGTGTGTTTCTTGGAAATCGAGCTACCGTTTGTTTCCCAGTCCTAAATTGAGTTGAGTCACATGCAGTTTTTTGTCCTACGAGCAAGAGTTGTTTTCTGGTAAGACAAGTCACTATTGTGCTCCAATGCCATACACAGTGCAAATAGCACTCGTGTCTGTTCCCCACAAGTACAGTGTATTGGACTGAAGAGGATCTACTGTTCTTGTCAGGTTCCTAAGCAGAATTGAACTAGATATGGCCGTGTGTGTAGGAAGCACAGTTCTTTTGTTCTGAGCAAGCTCACTTTTCGGACACCATAGGAAAAACAGTAGAGTAGAAGAGTGCTCTTTTCTCTAAAGCAGAGTGTGTTTCTTGTAAGGCGAGCTAGCGTTTGTTTCCCAGTCCTAAATGGAGTTGAATCTCATGCAGTTTCTGTTCCTAAGAGCAAGAGTTGTTTTCTGGTAAGGAAAGTCACTATTGCGCTCCCCTTGACATACATAGTGCAAATAGCTCTCGCGTTTATTCCCAGCAAGTACAGTGTATCGGACTGAAGAGGAGCTACTGTTCTTGTCAGTTTCCTAAGCAGAGTTGAACTAGATATGGCCCGTGTGTAGGAAGCACAGTTCTTATGTTCTGAACAAGCTCACTGTTCTGGCCCTATTGGAAACACAGTAGAGTAGAAGAGTGCTCTTTTCTCATAAGCAGAGTGTGTTTCATGTAAGTCGAGCTAGCACTTATTCCCCAGTCCTAAATGGAGTTGAATCACATGCAGTTTCTGGTCCTACGAGCAAGAGTTGTTTTCGGGTAAGGAAAGACACTATTGCGCTCCCATTGCCATACACAGTGCAAATAGCACTCGCGTCTGTTCCCAGCAAGTACAGTGTATTGGACTGAAGAGGAGCTACAGTTCTTGTCAGTTTCCTAAGCAGAGTTGAACTAGTTATGGCCCATATGTAGGAAGCACAGTTCTTTTGTTCTGAGAAAGCTCACTGTTCGGACACCATAGGAAACACAGTAGAGTAGAAGAGTGCTCTTTTCTCTAAAGCCGAGTGTGTTTCTTGTAAAGCGAGCTAGCGTTTGTTTCCCAATCCTAAATGGAGTTGAATCACATGCAGTTTCTGGTCCTACGAGCAAGAGTTGTTTTCTGGTAAGACGAGTCACTATTGTGCTCCCATTGACATACACAGTGCAAATAGCACTCGAGTCTCTTTCCAGCAAGTACAGTGTATCAGACTAAAGAGGAGCTACTGTTCTTGTCAGTTTCCTATGCAGAGTTGACCTAGATATGGCCGTGTGAGTAGGAAGCACAGTTTTTTTGTTCTGAGCAAGCTCACTGTTCGGAAAACATAGGAAACACAGTAGAGTAGAAGAGTGCTCTTTTCTCAAAAGCAGACTGTGTTTCTTGGAAGGCGAGCTAGCGATTGTTTCCCAGTCCTAAATTGAGTTGAGTCACATGCAGTTTTTTGTCCTACGAGCAAGAGTTGTTTTCTCATAAGACAAGTCACTATTGTGCTCCAATGCCATGCACAGTGCAAATAGCACTCGCGTCTGTTCCCCACAAGTACAGTGTATTGGACGGAAGAGGAGCTACTGTTCTTGTCAGTTTCTTAAGCACAGTTGAACTAGATATGGCCGTGTGTGTAGGAAGCACAGTTCTTTTGTTCTGAGCAAGCTCACTGTTCGGACCCCATAGGAAACACAGTAGAGTAGAAGAGTGCTCTTTTCTCAAAAGCAGAGTGTGTTTCATGTAAGGCGAGCTAGCATTTGTTTCCCAGTCCTAAATGGAGTTGATCACATGCAGTTTCTGGTCCTACAATCAAGAGTTGTTTTCTGGTAAGGAAAGTCACTATTGTGCTCCCATTGCCATACACAGTGCAAATAGCACTCGCGTCTGTTCCCAGCAAGTACAGTGTATCGGACTGAAGAGGAGCTGCTGTTCTTGTCAGTTTCCTAAGCAGAGTTGAACTAGTTATGGCCCGTGTGTAGGAAGCACAGTTCTTTTGTTCTGAGCAAGCTCACTGTTCTGGCCCTATAGGAAACACAGTAGAGTGGAAGAGTGCTCTTTTCTCTAAAGCAGAGTGTGTTTCTTGTAAGGCGAGCTAGCGTTTCTTTCCCAGTCCTAAATGGAGTTGAATCACATGCAGTTTCTAGTCCTACTAGCAAGAGTTGTATTCTGGTAAGAAGAGTCACTATTGCGCTGCCATTGCCCTACATAGGACAAATAGCACTGGCGTCTGTTCCCAGCAAGTACAGTGTATTGGACTGAAGAGGATCTACTGTTCTTGTCAGGTTCCTAAGCAGAATTGAACTAGATATGGCCGTGTGTGTAGGAAGCACAGTTCTTTTGTTCTGAGCAAGCTCACATTTCGGAACACATAGGAAACACAGTAGAGTAGAAGAGTGGTCTTTTCTCAAAAGCAGAGTGTGTTTTTGTAAGGCGAGCTAGGGTTTGTTTCCTAGTCCTAAGTGGAGTTGAATCACATGCAGTTTCTGGTCCTATGAACAAGAGTTGTTTTCTGGTAAGGAAAGTCACTATTGCGCTCCCATTGCCCTTTACAAGGCAAATAGCACTCGCGTCTTTTCCCAGCAAGTACAGTGTATTGGACTGAATAGGAGCTACTGTTCTTGTCAGTTTCCTAAGCAGAATGGAACTAGATATGGTCCGTGCGTGTAGGAAGCACAGTTCTTTTGTTCTGAGCAAGCTCACTGTTTGGACCCCATAGGAAACACAGTAGAGTAGAAGAGTGCTCTTTTCTCAAAAGCAGAGTGTGTTTCATGTAAGGCGAGCTAGCTTTTGTTTCCCAGTCCTAAATGGAGTTGATCATGTGGAGTTTCTGGTCCTACGATCAAGAGTTGTTTTCTGGTAAGGAAAGTCACTATTGCGCTCCCATTGCCATACACAGTGCAAATAGCACTCGCGTCTGTTCCCAGCAAGTACAGTGTATCGGACTGAAGAGGAGCTACTGTTCTTGTCAGTTTCCTAAGCAGAGTTGAACTAGTTATGGCCCGTGTGTAGGAAGCACAGTTCTTTTGTTCTGAGCAAGCTCACTCTTCTGGCCCTATAGGAAACACAGTAGAGTGGAAGAGTGCTCTTTTCTCTAAAGCAGAGTGTTTTTCTTGTAAGGCGAGCTAGCGTTTGTTTTCCAGTCCTAAATGGAGTTGAATCACATGCAGTTTCTAGTCCTTCTAGCAAGAGTTGTTTTCTGGTAAGAAGAGTCACTATTGCGCTGCCATTGCCATACATAGGACAAATAGCACTGACGTCTGTTCCCAGCAATTACAGTGTATTGGACTGAAGAGGATCTAGTGTTCTTGTCAGGTTCCTAAGCAGAATTTAATTAGATATGGCCGTGTGTGTATGAAGCGCAGTTCTTTTGTTCTGAGCAAGCTCACTGTTCGGACACCATAGGAAACACAGTAGAGTAGAAGAGTGCTCTTTTCTCTAAAGCAGAGTGTGTTTCTTGTAAGGCGAGCTAGCGTTTGTTTCCCAGTCCTAAATGGAGTTGAATCACATGCAGTTTCTGGTCCTAAGAGCAAGAGCTGTTTTCTGGTATGGAAATTCATTATTGCAATCCCATTGCCATACACAGTGCAAATAGCACTCCCGTCTGTTCCCAGCAAGTACAGTGTATCAGACTGAAGAGGAGCTACTGTTCTTGTCAGTTTCCTAAGCAGAGTTGAACTAGTTATGGCCCGTGTGTAGGAAGCACAGTTCTTTTGTTCTGATCAAGCCCATTGTTCTGGCCCTATAGGAAACACAGTAGAGTAGAAGAGTGCTCTTTTCTCAAAAGCAGAGTGTGTTTCTTCTTAGGCGAGCTAACATTTGTTTCCCAGTCCTAAATGGAGTTGAATCACATGCAGTTTCTGGTTCTACGAACAAGAGTTGTTTTCTGGGAAGGAAAGTCACTATTGCGCTCCCATTGCCATACACAGTGCAAATAGCACTAGCGTCTGTTCCCCGCAAGTACAGTGTATTGGACTGAAGAGGATCTGCTGTTCTTGTCAGGTTCCTAAGCAGACTTGAACTAGATATGGCCGTGTGTGTAGGAAGCACAGTTTTTTTGTTCTGAGCAAGCTCACTGTACGGAACACATAGGAAACACAGTAGAGTAGAAAAGTGCTCTTTTCTCAAAAGCAGAGTGTGTTTCTTGGAAGTCGAGCTACCGTTTGTTTCCCAGTCCTAAATTGAGTTGAGTCACATGCAGTTTTTTGTCCTACGAGCAAGAGTTGTTTTCTGGTAAGACAAGTCACTATTGTGCTCCAATGCCATACACAGTGCAAATAGCACTCGCGTCAGTTCCCCACAAGTACAGTGTATTGGACTGAAGAGGATCTACTGTTCTTGTCAGGTTCCTAAGCAGAATTGAACTAGATATGGCCGTGTGTGTAGGAAGCACAGTTCTTTTGTTCTGAGCAAGCTCACTTTTCGGACACCATAGGAAAAACAGTAGAGTAGAAGAGTGCTCTTTTCTCTAAAGCAGAGTGTGTTTCTTGTAAGGCGAGCTAGCGTTTGTTTCCCAGTCCTAAATGGAGTTGAATCTCATGCAGTTTCTGTTCCTAAGAGCAAGAGTTGTTTTCTGGTAAGGAAAGTCACTATTGCGCTCCCCTTGACATACATAGTGCAAATAGCTCTCGCGTCTATTCCCAGCAAGTACAGTGTATCGGACTGAAGAGGAGCTACTGTTCTTGTCAGTTTCCTAAGCAGAGTTGAACTAGATATGGCCCGTGTGTGTAGGAAGCACAGTTCTTATGTTCTGAACAAGCTCACTGTTCTGGCCCTATTGGAAACACAGTAGAGTAGAAGAGTGCTCTTTTCTCATAAGCAGAGTGTGTTTCATGTAAGTCGAGCTAGCACTTATTCCCCAGTCCTAAATGGAGTTGAATCACATGCAGTTTCTGGTCCTACGAGCAAGAGTTGTTTTCGGGTAAGGAAAGACACTATTGCGCTCCCATTGCCATACACAGTGCAAATAGCACTCGCGTCTGTTCCCAGCAAGTACAGTGTATTGGACTGAAGAGGAGCTACAGTTCTTGTCAGTTTCCTAAGCAGAGTTGAACTAGTTATGGCCCATATGTAGGAAGCACAGTTCTTTTGTTCTGAGAAAGCTCACTGTTCGGACACCATAGGAAACACAGTAGAGTAGAAGAGTGCTCTTTTCTCTAAAGCCGAGTGTGTTTCTTGTAAAGCGAGCTAGCGTTTGTTTCCCAATCCTAAATGGAGTTGAATCACATGCAGTTTCTGGTCCTACGAGCAAGAGTTGTTTTCTGGTAAGACGAGTCACTATTGTGCTACCATTGACATACACAGTGCAAATAGCACTCGAGTCTCTTTCCAGCAAGTACAGTGTATCGGACTAAAGAGGAGCTACTGTTCTTGTCAGTTTCCTATGCAGAGTTGACCTAGATATGGCCGTGTGAGTAGGAAGCACAGTTTTTTTGTTCTGAGCAAGCTCACTGTTCGGAAAACATAGGAAACACAGTAGAGTAGAAGAGTGCTCTTTTCTCAAAAGCAGACTGTGTTTCTTGGAAGGCGAGCTAGCGATTGTTTCCCAGTCCTAAATTGAGTTGAGTCACATGCAGTTTTTTGTCCTACGAGCAAGAGTTGTTTTCTCGTAAGACAAGTCACTATTGTGCTCCAATGCCATGCACAGTGCAAATAGCACTCGCGTCTGTTCCCCACAAGTACAGTGTATTGGACGGAAGAGGAGCTACTGTTCTTGTCAGTTTCCTAAGCACAGTTGAACTAGATATGGCCGTGTGTGTAGGAAGCACAGTTCTTTTGTTCTGAGCAAGCTCACTGTTCGGACCCCATAGGAAACACAGTAGAGTAGAAGAGTGCTCTTTTCTCAAAAGCAGAGTGTGTTTCATGTAAGGCGAGCTAGCATTTGTTTCCCAGTCCTAAATGGAGTTGATCACATGCAGTTTCTGGTCCTACAATCAAGAGTTGTTTTCTGGTAAGGAAAGTCACTATTGTGCTCCCATTGCCATACACAGTGCAAATAGCACTCGCGTCTGTTCCCAGCAAGTACAGTGTATCGGACTGAAGAGGAGCTGCTGTTCTTGTCAGTTTCCTAAGCAGAGTTGAACTAGTTATGGCCCGTGTGTAGGAAGCACAGTTCTTTTGTTCTGAGCAAGCTCACTGTTCTGGCCCTATAGGAAACACAGTAGAGTGGAAGAGTGCTCTTTTCTCTAAAGCAGAGTGTGTTTCTTGTAAGGCGAGCTAGCGTTTCTTTCCCAGTCCTAAATGGAGTTGAATCACATGCAGTTTCTAGTCCTACGAGCAAGAGTTGTATTCTGGTAAGAAGAGTCACTATTGCGCTGCCATTGCCCTACATAGGACAAATAGCACTGGCGTCTGTTCCCAGCAAGTACAGTGTATTGGACTGAAGAGGATCTACTGTTCTTGTCAGGTTCCTAAGCAGAATTGAACTAGATATGGCCGTGTGTGTAGGAAGCACAGTTCTTTTGTTCTGAGCAAGCTCACATTTCGGAACACATAGGAAACACAGTAGAGTAGAAGAGTGGTCTTTTCTCAAAAGCAGAGTGTGTTTTTGTAAGGCGAGCTAGGGTTTGTTTCCTAGTCCTAAGTGGAGTTGAATCACATGCAGTTTCTGGTCCTATGAACAAGAGTTGTTTTCTGGTAAGGAAAGTCACTATTGCGCTCCCATTGCCCTTTACAAGGCAAATAGCACTCGCGTCTTTTCCCAGCAAGTACAGTGTATTGGACTGAATAGGAGCTACTGTTCTTGTCAGTTTCCTAAGCAGAATGGAACTAGATATGGTCCGTGCGTGTAGGAAGCACAGTTCTTTTGTTCTGAGCAAGCTCACTGTTTGGACCCCATAGGAAACACAGTAGAGTAGAAGAGTGCTCTTTTCTCAAAAGCAGAGTGTGTTTCATGTAAGGCGAGCTAGCTTTTGTTTCCCAGTCCTAAATGGAGTTGATCATGTGGAGTTTCTGGTCCTACGATCAAGAGTTGTTTTCTGGTAAGGAAAGTCACTATTGCGCTCCCATTGCCATACACAGTGCAAATAGCACTCGCGTCTGTTCCCAGCAAGTACAGTGTATCGGACTGAAGAGGAGCTACTGTTCTTGTCAGTTTCCTAAGCAGAGTTGAACTAGTTATGGCCCGTGTGTAGGAAGCACAGTTCTTTTGTTCTGAGCAAGCTCACTCTTCTGGCCCTATAGGAAACACAGTAGAGTGGAAGAGTGCTCTTTTCTCTAAAGCAGAGTGTTTTTCTTGTAAGGCGAGCTAGCGTTTGTTTTCCAGTCCTAAATGGAGTTGAATCACATGCAGTTTCTAGTCCTTCTAGCAAGAGTTGTTTTCTGGTAAGAAGAGTCACTATTGCGCTGCCATTGCCATACATAGGACAAATAGCACTGACGTCTGTTCCCAGCAATTACAGTGTATTGGACTGAAGAGGATCTAGTGTTCTTGTCAGGTTCCTAAGCAGAATTTAATTAGATATGGCCGTGTGTGTATGAAGCGCAGTTCTTTTGTTCTGAGCAAGCTCACTGTTCGGACACCATAGGAAAAACAGTAGAGTAGAAGAGTGCTCTTTTCTCTAAAGCAGAGTGTGTTTCTTGTAAGGCGAGCTAGCGTTTGTTTCCCAGTCCTAAATGGAGTGGAATCACATGCAGTTTCTTGTCCTACGAGCAAGAGTTGTTTTCTGGTAAGAAGAGTCACTATTGCACTGCCATTGCCATACACAGGACAAATAGCACTGGCGTCTGTTCCCAGCAAGTACAGTGTATTGGACTGAAGAGGATCTAGTGTTCTTGTCAGTTTCCTAAGCAGAGTTGAACTAGATATGCCCGTGTGTGTAGGAAGCACAGTTTTTTTGTTCTGAGCAAGCTCACTGTTTGGAACACATAGGAAACACAGTAGAGTAGAAGAGTGCTCTTTTCTCAAAAGCAGAGTGTGTTTATTGTAAGGCGAGCTAGCGTTTGTTTCCCAGTCCTAAATGCAGTTGAGTCACATGCAGTTTTTTGTACTATGAGAAAAAGTTGTTTTCTGGTAAGACAAGTTACTATTATGCTCCAATTGCCATACACAGTGCAAATAGCACTGGCGTTTGTTCCCAGCAAGTACAGTGTATTGGACTGAAGAGGATCTACTGTTCTTGTCAGGTTCCTAAGCAGACTTGAAGTAGATATGGCCGTGTGTGTAGGAAGCACAGTTTTTTTGTTCTGAGCAAGCTCACTGTTCGGACCCCATAGGAAACACAGTAGAGTAGAAGAGTGCTCTTTTCTCAAAAGCAGAGTGTGTTTCATGTAAGGCGAGCTAGCATTTGTTTCCCAGTCCTAAATGGAGTTGAATCACATGCAGTTTCTGGTCTTACGAGCAAGAGTTGTTTTCTGGTAAGGAAAGTCACTATTGCGCTCCCATTGCCATACACAGTGCAAATAGCACTGGCGTCTGTTCCCAGCAAGTACAGTGTATCGGACTTAAAAGGAGCTACTGTTCTTGTCAGTTTCCTAAGCAGAGTTGAACTAGATATGGCCCGTGTGTAGGAAGCACAGTTCTTTTGTTCTGAGCAAGCTCACTGTTCTGGCCCTATATCAAACACAGTAGAGTAGAAGAGTGCTCTTTTCTCTAAAGCAGAGTGTGTTTCTTGTAAGGTGAGCTAGCTTTTGTTTCCCAGTCCTAAATGGAGTTGAATCACATGCAGTTTCTGGTCCTACGAGCAAGAGTTGTTTTCTGGTAAGAAGAGTCACTATTGCGCTGCAACTGCCATACACAGGACAAATAGCACTGGCGTCTGTTCCCAGCAAGTACAGTGTATTGGACTGAAGAGGATCTACTGTTCTTGTCAGTTTCCCAAGCAGAGTTGAACTAGATATGGCCGTGTGTGTAGGAAGCACAGTTTTTTTGTTCTGAGCAAGCTCACTGTTTGGAACACATAGGAAACACAGTAGAGTAGAAGAGTGC
>NW_026736368.1:0-73000 GCF_949786415.1 Peromyscus eremicus | reverse complement strand
ATCTAGTTCAATTCTGCTTAGGAACCTGACAAGAACAGTAGATCCTCTTCAGTCCAATACACTGTACTTGCTGGGAACAGACGCGAGTGCTATTTGCACTGTGTATGGCATTGGAGCACAATAGTGACTTGTCTTACCAGAAAACAACTCTTGCTCGTAGGACAAAAAACTGCATGTGACTCAACTCCATTTAGGACTGGGAAACAAACGCTAGCTCGACTTCCAAGAAACACACTCTGCTTTTGAGAAAAGAGCACTCTTCTACTCTACTGTGTTTCCTATGTGTTCCGAACAGTGAGCTTGCTCAGAACAAAAAAACTGTGCTTCCTACACACATGGCCATATCTAGTTCAAGTCTGCTTAGGAACCTTACAAGAACAGTCGATCCTCTTAAGTCCAATACACTATACTTGCTGGGAACAGACGCCAGTGCTATTTGTGCTGTGTATGGCAATGGCAGCGCAATCGTGACTCTTCTTACCAGAAAACAACTCTTGCTCGTAGGACCAGAAACTGCATGTGATTCAACTCCATTTAGGACTGGGAAACAAACTCTAGCTCGCTTTACAAGAAACACACTCTGCTTTTGAGAAAAGAGCACTCTTCTACTCTACTGTGTTTCCTATAGGGCCAGAACAGTGAGCTTGCTCAGAAAAAAAGAACTGTACTTCCTAAACACACGGGCCATATCTAGTTCAACTCTGCTTAGGAAACTGACAAAAACAGTAGCCCCGATTCAGTCCAATACACTGTACTTGCTGGGAAAAGACGGGAGTGCTATTTGCCTTGTGCAGGGCAATGGGAGCACAATAGTGATTTTCCTTACCAGAAAAAAACTCTTGTTCGTAGGACTAGAAACTGCATGTGATTCAACTCCATTTAGGATTAGGAAACAAACGCTAGCTCGCCTTACAAAAACACACTCTGCTTTTGAGAAAAGAGCACTCTTCTACTCCACTGTGTTTCCTATAGTGCCAGAACAGTGAGCTTGCTCAGAACATAAGAACGGTGCTTCCTACACACACGGGCCATATCTAGTTGAACTCTGCTTAGGAAACTGACAAGAACAGTAGCTCCTCTTCAGTCCGATACACTGTACTTGCTGGGAACAGACGCTAGAGCTATTTGCACTATGTATGGCAAGGGGAGCACAATAGTGAATTTCCTTTACCAGAAAACAACTCTTGCTCTTATGACCAGAAACTGCATGAGATTCAACTCCATTTAGGACTGGGAAACAAACGCTAGCTCGCCTTACAAGAACACTCTCTGCTTTTGAGATAAGAGCACTCTTCTACTCTACTGGGTTTCCTATGGTGTCCGAACAGTGAGCTTGCTCAGAACAAAAGAACTGTGCTTCCTACACACACGGCCATATCTAGTTCAAGTCTGCTTAGGAACCTGACAAGAACAGTAGATCCTCTTCAGTCCAATACACTGTACTTGCTGGGAACAGACGCCAGTGCTATTTGTCCTGTGTATGGCAATGGCAGCGCAATAGTGACTCTTCTTACCATAAAACAACTCTTGCTCTTAGGACTAGAAACTGCATGTGATTCAACTCCATTTAGGACTGGGAAACAAACGCTAGCTCGCCTTACAAGAAACACACTCTGCTTTAGAGAAAAGAGCACTATTCTACTCTACTGTGTTTCCTACAGGACCAGAAGAGTGAGCTTGCTCAAAACAAAAAACTGTGCTTCCTACATACGGCCCATAACTAGTTCAACTCTGCTTATGAAACTGACAAGAACAGTAGCTCCTCTTCAGTCCGATACACTGTACTTGCTGGTGACAGACTCGAGTGCTATTTGCACTGTGTATGTCAATGGGAGCGCAATAGTGACTTTCCTTACCAGAAAACATCTCTTGCTCGTAGGACCAGAAACTGCATGTGATTCAACTCCATTTAGGACTGGGGAACAAGTGCTAGCTCGCCTTACATGAAACACACTCTGCTTTTGAGAAAAGAGCACTCTTCTACTCTACTGTGTTTCCTATAGGGCCAGAACAGTGAGCTTGCTCAGAACAAAAGAACTGTGCTTCCTACACACGGGCCATAACTAGTTCAACTCTGCTTAGGAAAATGAAAAGAAAAGTAGCTCCTCTTCAGTCCGATACACTGTATTTGCGGGGAACAGACGCGAGTGCTATTTGCACTGTGTATGGCATTGGAGCACAATAGTGACTTGTCTTACCAGAAAATAACTCTTGCTCATTGGACAAAAAACTGCATGTGACTCAACTCCATTTAGGACTGGGAAACAAACGCTAGCTCGACTTCCAAGAAACACACTCTGCTTTTGAGAAAAGAGCACTCTTCTACTCTACTGTGTTTCCTATGTGTTCCGTACAGTGAGCTTGCTCAGAACAAAAAAACTGTGCTTCCTACACAAACGGCCATATCTAGTTCAAGTCTGCTTTGAACCTGACAAGAACAGTAGATCCTCTTCAGTCCAATACACTATACTTGCTGGGAACAGACGACAGTGCTATTTGTGCTGTGTATGGCAATGGCAGCGCAATAGTGACTCTTCTTACCAGAAAACAACTCTTGCTCGTAGGACCAGAAACTGCATGTGATTCAACTCCATTTAGGACTGGGAAACAAACTCTAGCTCGCTTTACAAGAAACACACTCTGCTTTTGAGAAAAGAGCACTCTTCTACTCTACTGTGTTTCCTATAGGGCCAGAACAGTGAGCTTGCTCAGAAAAAAAGAACTGTACTTCCTAAACACACGGGCCATATCTAGTTCAACTCTGCTTAGGAAACTGACAAGAACAGTAGCCCCGATTCAGTCCAATACACTGTACTTGCTGGGAAAAGACGGGAGTGCTATTTGCCTTGTGCAGGGCAATGGGAGCGCAACAGTGACTTTCCTTACCAGAAATAAACTCTTGTTCGTAGGACTAGAAACTGCATGTGATTCAACTCCATTTAGGATTAGGAAACAAACGCTAGCTCGCCTTACAAAAACACACTCTGCTTTTGAGAAAAGAGCACTCTTCTACTCTACTGTGTTTCCTATAGTGCCAGAACAGTGAGCTTGCTCAGAACATAAGAACGGTGCTTCCTACACACACGGGCCATATCTAGTTGAACTCTGCTTAGGAAACTGACAAGAACAGTAGCTCCTCTTCAGTCCAACACTGTACTTGCTGGGAACAGACGCTAGAGCTATTTGCACTATGTATGGCAAGGGGAGCACAATAGTGAATTTCCTTTACCAGAAAACAACTCTTGCTCTTATGACCAGAAACTGCATGTGATTCAACTCCATTTAGGACTGGGAAACAAACGCTAGCTCGCCTTACAAGAACACTCTCTGCTTTTGAGATAAGAGCACTCTTCTACTCTACTGGGTTTCCTATGGTGTCCGAACAGTGAGCTTGCTCAGAACAAAAGAACTGTGCTTCCTACACACACGGCCATATCTAGTTCAAGTCTGCTTAGGAACCTGACAAGAACAGTAGATCCTCTTCAGTCCAATACACTGTACTTGCTGGGAACAGACGCCAGTGCTATTTGTCCTGTGTATGGCAATGGCAGCGCAATAGTGACTCTTCTTACCATAAAACAACTCTTGCTCTTAGGACTAGAAACTGCATGTGATTCAACTCCATTTAGGACTGGGAAACAAACGCTAGCTCGCCTTACAAGAAACACACTCTGCTTTAGAGAAAAGAGCACTATTCTACTCTACTGTGTTTCCTACAGGACCAGAAGAGTGAGCTTGCTCAAAACAAAAAACTGTGCTTCCTACATACGGCCCATAACTAGTTCAACTCTGCTTATGAAACTGACAAGAACAGTAGCTCCTCTTCAGTCCGATACACTGTACTTGCTGGGAACATACTCGAGTTCTATTTGCACTGTGTATGTCAATGGGAGCGCAATAGTGACTTTCCTTACCAGAAAACATCTCTTGCTCGTAGGACCAGAAACTGCATGTGATTGACTCCATTTAGGACTGGGGAACAAGTGCTAGCTCGCCTTACATGAAACACACTCTGCTTTTGAGAAAAGAGCACTCTTCTACTCTACTGTGTTTCCTATAGGGCCAGAACAGTGAGCTTGCTCAGAACAAAAGAACTGTGCTTCCTACACACGGGCCATAACTAGTTCAACTCTGCTTAGGAAAATGAAAAGAACAGTAGCTCCTCTTCAGTCCGATACACTGTATTTGCGGGGAACAGACGCGAGTGCTATTTGCACTGTGTATGGCATTGGAGCACAATAGTGACTTGTCTTACCAGAAAATAACTCTTGCTCGTTGGACAAAAAACTGCATGTGACTCAACTACATTTAGGACTGGGAAACAAACGCTAGCTCGACTTCCAAGAAACACACTCTGCTTTTGAGAAAAGAGCACTCTTCTACTCTACTGTGTTTCCTATGTGTTCCGAACAGTGAGCTTGCTCAGAACAAAAAAACTGTGCTTCCTACACACACGGCCATATCTAGTTCAAGTCTGCTTAGGAACCTGACAAGAACAGTAGATCCTCTTCAGTCCAATACACTATACTTGCTGGGAACAGACGCCAGTGCTATTTGTGCTGTGTATGGCAATGGCAGTGCAATAGTGACTTTCCTTACCAGAAAACAACTCTTGCTCGTAGGACCAGAAACTGCATGTGATTCAACTCCATTTAGGACTGGGAAACAAACTCTAGCTCGCTTTACAAGAAACACACTCTGCTTTTGAGAAAAGAGCACTCTTCTACTCTACTGTGTTTCCTATAGGGCCAGAACAGTGAGCTTGCTCAGAAAAAAAGAACTGTACTTCCTAAACACACGGGCCATATCTAGTTCAACTCTGCTTAGGAAACTGACAAGAACAGTAGCCCCGATTCAGTCCAATACACTGTACTTGCTGGGAAAAGACGGGAGTGCTATTTGCCTTGTGCAGGGCAATGGGAGCGCAATAGTGACTTTCCTTACCAGAAAAAAACTCTTGTTCGTAGGACTAGAAACTGCATGTGATTCAACTCCATTTAGGATTAGGAAACAAACGCTAGCTCGCCTTACAAAAACACACTCTGCTTTTGAGAAAAGAGCACTCTTCTACTCTACTGTGTTTCCTATAGGGCCAGAACAGTGAGCTTGCTCAGAACATAAGAACGGTGCTTCCTACACACACGGGCCATATCTAGTTGAACTCTGCTTAGGAAACTGACAAGAACAGTAGCTCCTCTTCAGTCCGATACACTGTACTTGCTGGGAACAGACGCTAGAGCTATTTGCACTATGTATGGCAAGGGGAGCACAATAGTGAATTTCCTTTACCAGAAAACAACTCTTGCTCTTATGACCAGAAACTGCATGTGATTCAACTCCATTTAGGACTGGGAAAGAAATGCTAGCTCGCCTTACAAGAAACACACTCTGCTTTTGAGAAAAGAGCACTCTTCTACTCTACTGTGTTTCCTATGGGGTCCGAACAGTGAGCTTGCTCAGAACAAAAGAACTGTGCTTACTACACACACGGGCCATATCTAATTAAACTCTCCTTAGGAAACAAACAAGAACAGTAGCTCCTCTTCAGTCCAATACACTGTACTTGCAGGGAACAGACGCGAGTGCTATTTGGATTGTGTATGGCATTGGAGCACAACAGTGACTTGTCTTACCAGAAAATAACTCTTGCTCGTTGGACAAAAAACTGCATGTGACTCAACTCCATTTAGGACTAGGAAACAAACGCTACCTCGACTTCCAAGAAACACACTCTGCTTTTGAGAAAAGAGCACTCTTCTACTCTACTGTGTTTCCTATTTGTTCCGAACAGTGAGCTTGCTCAGAACAAAAAAACTGTGCTTCCTACACACACGGCCATATCTAGTTCAAGTCTGCTTAGGAACCTGACAAGAACAGTAGATCCTCTTCAGTCCAATACACTGTACTTGCTGGGAACAGACGCCAGTGCTATTTGTCCTGTGTATGGCAATGGCAGCGCAATAGTGACTCTTCTTACCAGAAAACAACTCTTGCTTGTAGGACCAGAAACTGCATGTTATTCAACTCCATTTAGGACTAGGAAACAAACGCTAGCTCGCCTTACAAAAACACACTCTGCTTTTGAGAAAAGAGCACTCATCTACTCTACTGTGTTTCCTAAGTGTTCCAAAAGTGAGCTTGCTCAGAACAAAAGAACTGTGCTTCCTACACACACGGCCATATCTAGTTCAATTCTGCTTAGGAACCTGACAAGAACAGTAGATCCTCTTCAGTCCAATACACTGTACTTGCTGGGAACAGACGCCAGTGCTATTTGTCCTATGTATGGCAATTGCAACGCAATAGTGACTCTTCTTACCAGAATACAACTCTTGCTCGTAGGACTAGAAACTGCATGTGATTCAACTCCATTTAGGACTGGGGAAGAAACGCTAGCTCGCCTTACAAGAAACACACTCTGCTTTAGAGAAAAGAGCACTCTTCCACTTTACTGTGTTTCCTATAGGGCCAGAACAGTGAGCTTGCTCAGAACAAAAGAACTGTGCTTCCTACACACGGGACATAACTAGATCAACTCTGCTTAGGAAACTGACAAGAACAGCAGCTCCTCTTCAGTCCGATACACTGTACTTGCTGGGAACAGACGCGAGTGCTGTTTGCACTGTGTATGGCAATGGGAGCGCAATAGTGACTTTCCTTACCAGAAAACAACTCTTGATTGTAGGACCAGAAACTGCATGTGATCAACTCCATTTAGGACTGGGAAACAAATGCTGGCTCGCCTTACATGAAACACACTCTGCTTTTGAGAAAAGAGCACTCTTATACTCTACTGTTTTTTTTATGGGGTCCGAACAGTGAGCTTGCTCAAAACAAAAGAACTGTGCTTCCTACACACACGGGCCATATCTAGTTCAACTCTGCTTAGGGAACTGACAAGAACACTAGATCCTCTTCAGTCCAATACACTGTACTTGCTGGGAACAGACGCCAGTGCTATTTGTCCTGTGTATGGCAGTTGCAGCGCAATAGTGACTCTTCTTACCAGAAAACAACCCTTGCTCGTAGGACCAGAAACTGCATGTGATTCAACTTCATTTAGGACTGGGAAACAAATGCTAGCTCGCCTTACATGAAACACACTCTGCTTTTGATAAAAGAGCACTCTTCTACTCTACTGTGTTTTCTATGTGTTCCGAACAGTGAGCTTGCTCAGAACAAAAGAACTGTGCTTCCTACACACACGGGCCATATCTAGTTCAACTCTGCTTAGGAAACTGACAAAAACAGTAGCTCCTCTTCAGTCCGATACACTGTACTTGCTGGGAACAGACGCGAGTGCTATTTGCACTGTGTATGGCAATTGGAGCACAATAGTGACTCGTCTTACCAGAAAAAAACTCTTGCTCGTAGGACAAAAAGTTGCATGTGACTCAAATCCATTTAGGACTGGGAAACAAACGCTAGCTCACCTTACAAGAAACACACTCTGCTTTAGAGAAAAGAGCACTCTTCTACTCCACTGTGTTTCCTAGGGGCCATAGCAGTGAGCTTGCTCAGAACATAAAAACTGTGCTTCATACACACACGGGCCATATCTAGTTGAACTCTGCTTAGGAACCTGACAAGAACAGTAGCTCCTATTCAGTCCAATACACTGTAATTGCTGGGAACAGACGCATGTGCTACTTGCACTGTGTATGGCAATGGGAGCACAATAGTGACTTTCCTTACCAGAAAACAACTCTTGCTCGTAGGACCAGAAACTGCATGGGATTCAACTCCATTTAGGACTGGGAAACAAACGCTAGCTCGCCTTACAAGAAACACACTCTCCTTTTGAGAAAAGAGCACTCTTCTACTCTACTCTGTTTCCTATAGGGCCAGAACAGTGAGCTTGCTCAGAACAAAAGAACTGTGCTTCCTACACACGGGCCATAACTAGTTCAACTCTGCCTAGGAAACTGACAAGAACAGTAGCTCCTCTTCAGTCCGATACACTGTACTTGCTGAGAACAGACGCGAGTGCTATTTGCACTGTGTATGGCAATTGGAGCACAATAGTGACTCGTCTTACCAGAAAAAAACTCTTGCTCGTAGGACCAGAAACTGCATGTGATTCCACTCCATTTAGGACTGGGAAACAAATGCTAGCTCGCCTTACAAGAAACACACTCTGCTTTTGAGAAAAGAGCACTCTTCTACTCTACTGTGTTTCCTATGGGGTACGAACAGTGAGCTTGGTCAGAACAAAAGAACTGTGCTTTCTACACACACGGGCCATATCTAATTAAACTCTGCTTAGGAAACAAACAAGAACAGTAGCTCCTCTTCAGTCCAATACACTGTACTTGCGGAGAACAGACACGAGTGCTATTTGCACTGTGTATGGCTTTGGAGCACAATAGTGACTTGTCTTACCAGAAAATAACTCTTCCTCATTGGACAAAAAACTGCATGTGACTCAACTCCATTTAGGACTGGGAAACAAACGCTAGCTTGACTTCCAAGAAACACACTCTGCTTTTGAGAAAAGAGCACTCTTCTACTCTACTGTGTTTCCTATGTGTTCCGAACAGTGAGCTAGCTCAGAACAAAAAAACTGTGCTTCCTACACACACGGCCATATCTAGTTCAAGTCTGCTTAGGAACCTGACAAGAACAGTAGATCCTCTTCAGTCCAATACACTGTACTTGCTGGGAACAGACGCCAGTGCTATTTGTCCTGTGTATGGCAATGGCAGCGCAATAGTGACTCTTCTTACCATAAAACAACTCTTGCTCGTAAGACTAGAAACTGCATGTGATTCTACTCTATTTAGGACTGGGAAAGAAACGCTAGCTCGCCTTACAAGAAACACACTCTGCTTTAGAGAAAAGAGCACTCTTCCACTTTACTGTGTTTCCTATAGGGCCAGAACAATGAGCTTGCTCAGAACAAAAGAACTGTGCTTCCTACACACGGGACATAACTAGTTCAACTCTGCTTAGGAAACTGACAAGAACAGTAGCTCCTCTTCAGTCCGATACACTGTACTTGCTGGGAACAGACGCGAGTGCTGTTTGCACTGTGTATGGCAATGGGAGCGCAATAGTGACTTTCCTTACCAGAAAACAACTCTTGATTGTAGGACCAGAAACTGCATGTGATCAACTCCATTTAGGACTGGGAAACAAATGCTGGCTCGCCTTACATGAAACACACTCTGCTTTTGAGAAAAGAGCACTCTTATACTCTACTGTGTTTCCTAAGGGGTTCCAAATAGTGAGCTTGCTCAAAACAAAAGAACTGTGCTTCCTACACACACGGGCCGTATCTAGTTCAACTCTGCTTAGGGAACTGACAAGATCACTCGATCCTCTTCAGTCCAATACACTGTACTTGCTGGGAACAGACGCCAGTACTATTTGTCCTGTGTATGGCAGTTGCAGCGCAATAGTGACTCTTCTTACCAGAAAACAACTCTTGCTCGTAGGACCAGAAACTGCATGTGATACAACTCCATTTAGGACTGGGAAACAAAAGCTTGCTCACCTTACAAGAAACACACTCTGCTTTAGAGAAAAGAGCGCTCTTCTACTCTACTGTGTTTCCTATAGGGCCAGAACAGTGAGCTTGCTCAGAACAAAAGAACTGTGCTTCCTACACACGGGCCATATCTAGTTCAACTCTGCTTAGGAAACTGACAAGAACAGTAGCTCCTCTTCCGTCCAATACACTGTACTTGCGGGGAACAGATGTGAGTGCTATTTGCACTGTGTATGGCAATTGGAGCACAATAGTGACTCGTCTTACCAGAAAACAACTCTTGCTCGTAGGACAAAAAACTGCATGTGACTCAACTCCATTTAGGACTGGGAAACAAACGCTAGCTCGCCTTACAAGTAAGACACTCTGCTTTTGAGTAAAGAGCACTCTCCTACTCTACTGTGTTTCCTATAGGGCCAGAACAGTGAGCTTGCTCAGAACAAAGAACTGTGCTTCCTACACACGGCCATATCTAGTTCAATTCTGCTTAGGAACCTGACAAGGACAGTAGGTGCTCTTTAGAACAGTACTCTGTAATTGCTGGGAACAGACACCAGTGCTGTTTGTCCTGTGTATGGCAATGGCAGCACAATAGTGACTCTTCATACCAGAAAACAACTCTTGCTCATAGGATCAGAAACTGCATGTGATTCAACACCATTTAGGACAGGGAAACAAAAGCTATCTCACCTTACAAGAAACACACTCTGCTTTAGAGAAAAGCACACTCTTCTACTCTACTGTGTTTCCTATAGGGCCAGAATAGTGAGCTTGCTCAGAACAAAAGAACTGTTATTCCTACACATGTGCCATATCTAGTTCAACTCTGCTTAGGAAACTGACAAGATCAATAGCTCCTCTTCAGTCCGATACACTGTACTTGCTGGGAACAGACGCGAGTGCTATTTGCACTGTGTATGGCAATGGGAGCACAATAGTGACTTTCCTTACCAGAAAACAACTCTTGATCGTAGGACCAGAAACTGCATATGATCAACTCCATTTAGGACTGGTAAACAAATGCTAGCTCGCCTTACATGAAACCCACTCAGCTTTTGAGAAAAGAGCACTCTTCTACTCTACTGTGTTTCCTATGGGGTCCAAACAGTGAGCTTGCTCAGAACAAAAGTACTGTGCTTCCTACACACATGGACCATATCTAGTTCCATTCTGATTAGTAAACTGACAAGAACAGTAGCTCCTATTCAGTCCAATACACTGTACTTTTGGGAAAGACGCGAGTGCTATTTGCCTTGTAAAGGGCAATGGGAGTGCAATAGTGACTTTCCTTACCAGAAAACAACTCTTGTTCATAGGACCAGAAACTGCACGTGATTCAACTCCATTTAGGACTAGGAAACAAACGCTAGCTCGCCTAACAAAAACACACTCTGCTTTTGAGAAAAGAGCACTCTTCTACTCTACTGTGTTTCCTATGTGTTCCGAAAATTGAGCTTGCTCAGAACAAAAGAACTGTGCTTCCTACACACACGGCCATATCTAGTTCAATTCTGCTTAGGAACCTGACAAGAACAGTAGATCCTCTTCAGTCCAATACACTGTACTTGCTGGGAAGAGACGCCAGTGCTATTTGTCCTGTGTATGGCAATGGCAGCGCAATAGTGACTCTTCTTACCAGAAAACAACTCTTGCTCATAAGACCAGAAACTGCATGTGATTCAACTCCATTTATGACTGGGAAACAAATGCCTGCTAGCCTTACATGAAACACACTCTGCTTTTGAGAAAAGAGCACTCTTCTACTCGATTGTGTTTCCTATAGGGCCAGAACAGTGAGCTTGCTCAGAAAAAAAGAACTGTGCTTCCTACACACGGGCCATATCTAGTTCAACTCTGCTTAGGAAACTGACAAGAACAGTAGCTCCTCTTCAGTCCGATACACTGTACTTGCTGGGAACAGACGCGAGTGATATTTGCACTGTGCATGGCAATGGGAGCACAATAGTGACTTTCCTTACCAGAAAACAACTCTTGCTCGTAGGACCAGAAACTGCATGTGATTCCACTCCATTTAGGACTGGGAAACAAACGGTAGCTCAACTTCCAAGAAACACAATTTGCTTTTAGGAACAGAGCACTCTTCTACTCTACTGTGTTTCCTATATGTTCCGAACAGTGAGCTTGCTCAGAAAAAAAAAACTGTGCTTCCTACTCACACGGCCATATCTAGTTCAAGTCTGCTTAGGAACCTGACAAGAACAGTAGGTCCTCTTCAGTTCAATACACTGTACTTGCTGGGAACAGACGCCAGTGCTATTTGCACTGTGTATGGCAATTTGAGCACAATAGTGACTTGTCTTACCAGAAAACAACTCTTGCTCATAGGACAAAAAACTGCATGTGACTCAACTCCATTTAGGACTGGGAAACAAATGCTAGCTCGACTTCCAAGAAACACACTCTGCTTTTGAGAAAAGAGCACTCTTCTACTCTACTGTGTTTCCTATGGGGTCCAAACAGTCAGCTTTCTCAGAACAAAAGAACTGTGCTTCCTACACGCACGGACCATATCTAGTTCAACTCTGCTTAGTAAACTGACAAGAACAGTAGCTCCTCTTCAGTCCAATACACTGTACTTGCTGGGAAAAGACGCGAGTGCTATTTGCCTTGTGAAGGGCAATGGGAGTGCAATAGTGACTTTCCTTACCAGAAAACAACTCTTGTTCATAGGACCAGAAACTGCATGTGATTCAACTCCATTTCAGAGTAGGAAACAAACGCTAGCTCGCCTTACAAAAACACACTCTGCTTTTGAGAAAAGAGCACTCTTCTACTCTACTGTGTTTCCTATGTGTTCCGAAAAGTGAGCTTGCTCAGAACAAAAAAACTGTGCTTCCTACACACGGGCCATATCTAGTTCAACTCTGCTTTGGAACTGACAAGAACAGTAGCTCCTCTTCAGTCCGATACACTGTACTTGCTGGGAACTGACACGAGTGCTATTTGCACTGTGTATGGCAATGGGAGCGCAATAGTGACTTTCCTTACCAGAAAACAACTCTTGCTCGTAAGACCAGAAATTGCATGTGATTCAACTCCATTTAGGACTGGGAAACAAACTCTAGCTCGCCTTACATGAAACACACTCTGCTTTTTTGAAAAGAGCACTCTTCTACTCTACTGTGTTTCCTATGGTGTCCGAACAGTGAGCTTGCTCAGAATAAAAGAACTGTGCTTCCTACAAACACGGGCCATATCTAGTTCAACTGTGCTTAGGAAACTGACAAGAACAGTAGCTCCTCTTCTGTCCAATACACTGTACTTGCGGGGAACAGACGCGAGTGCTATTTGAATTGTGTATGACAATTGGAGTACAATAGTGACTTGTCTTACCAGAAAACAACTTTTGCTCATAGGACAAAAAACTGCATGTGACTCAACTCCATTTAGGACTGGGAAACAAATGCTAGCTCGCCTTACAAGAAACAAACTCTGCTTTTGAGAAAAGAGCACTCTTCTACTCTACTGTGTTTCCTATGTGTTCCGAACAGTGAGCTTGCTAAGAACAAAAAAAACTGTGCTTCCTACACACACGGCCATATCTAGTTCAAGTCTGCTTAGGAACCTGACAAGAACAGTAGGTCCTCTTCAGTCCAATACACTGTACTTGCTGGTAACAGACGCCAGTGCTATTTGTCCTGTGTATGGCAAAGGCAGCGCAATAGTTACTCTTCTTAACAGAAAACAACTCTTGCTCTTAGGACCAGAAACTTCATGTGATTCAACTCCATTTAGGACTGGGAAACAAACTCTAGCTCGCTTTACAAGAAACACACTCTGCTTTTGAGAAAAGAGCACTCTTCTACTCTACTGTGTTTCCTATAAGGCCAGAAGAGTGAGCTTGCTCAGAAAAAAAGAACTGTGCTTCCTACACACGGGCCATAACTAGTTCAACTTTGCTTAGGAAACTGACAAGAACAGTAGATCTTCTTCAGTCCAATACACTGTACTTGCGGGGAACAGACGCGAGTGCTATTTGCACTGTGTATGGCAATTGGAGCACAATAGTGCCTCGTCTTACCAGAAAACAATTCTTGCTCGTAGGACAAAAAACTGCATGTGACTCAACTCCATTTAGGACTGGGAAACAAACGCTAGCTCGCCTTACAAGAAACACACTCTGCTTTTGAGAAAAGAGCACTCTTCTACTCTACTGTTTTTCCTATAGGGCCAGAACAGTGAGCTTGCTCAGAACAAAAGAACTGTGCTTCCTACACACGGGCCATATCTAGTTCAATTCTGCTTAGGAAACTGATAAGAACAGTAGCTCCTCTTCAGTCCGATACACTGTACTTGCTGGGAACAGACGCGAGTGCTATTTGCACTGTGTATGGCAATGGGAGCACAATATTGACTTTCCTTACCAGAAAACAAGTCTTGCTCGTAGGACAAATAATTGCATGTGATGCAACTCCATTTAGGACTGGGAAACAAACGCTAGCTCAACTTCCAAGAAACACACTCTGCTTTTGATAAAAGAGCACTCTTCTACTCTACTTTGTTTCCTATAGGGCCAGAACAGTGAGCTTGCTCAGAACAAAAAAACTGTGCTTCCTACTCACACGGCCATATCTAGTTCAAGTCTGCTTAGGAACCTGACAAGTACAGTAGATCCTCTTCAGTTCAATACACTGTACTTGCTGGGAACAGACGCCAGTGCTATTTGTCCTGTGTATGGCAATGGGAGCGCAATAGTTACTCTTTTTAACAGAAAACAACTCTTGCTCTTAGGACCAGAAACTTCATGTGATTCAACTCCATTTAGGACTGGGAAACAAACTCTAGCTCGCTTTACAAGAAACACACCCTGCTTTTGAGAAAAGAGCACTCTTCTACTCTACTGTGTTTCCTATAAGGCCAGAACAGTGAGCTTGCTCAGAAAAAAAGAACTGTGCTTCCTACACACGGGCCATAACTAGTTCAACTTTGCTTAGGAAACTGACAAGAACAGTAGCTCCTCTTCAGTCCGATACACTGTACTTGCTGGGAACAGACGCGAGTGCTATTTGCACTGTGTATGGCAATGGGAGCACAATAGTGACTTTCCTTACCAGAAAACAAGTCTTGCTCATAGGACAAAAAATTGCATGTGACTCAACTCCATTTAGGACTGGGAAACAAACGCTAGCTCAACTTCCAAGAAACACACTTTGCTTTTGAGAAAAGAGCACTCTTCTACTCTACTGTGTTTCCTATATGTTCCGAACAGTGAGCTTGCTCAGAAAAAAAAAAAAAACTGTGCTTCCTACTCACACGGCCATATCTAGTTCAAGTCTGCTTAGGAACCTGACAAGAACAGTAGATCCTCTTCAGTTCAATACACTGTACTTGCTGGGAACAGACGCCAGTGCTATTTGTCCTGTGTATGGCAATGGCAGTGCAATAGTGCCTCTTCTTAACAGAAAACAACTCTTGCTCGTAGGACCAGAAACTGCATGTGATTCATCTCCATTTAGGACTGGGAAACAAATTCTAGCTCGCTTTACAAGAAACACACTCTGCTTTTGAGAAAAGAGCACTCTTCTACTCTACTGTGTTTCCAATAGGGCCAGAAGAGTGAGCTTGCTCAGAAAAAAAGAACTGTGCTTCCTACACACACGGGCCATATCTAGTTCAACTCTGCTTAGGAAACTGAGAAGAACAGTAGCTCCTCTTCAGTCCAATACACTGTAGTTGCTGGGAACAGACGGGAGGGCTATTTGCACTGTGTATGGCAATAGGAGCGCAATAGTGACTTTCCTTACCAGAAAACAACTCTTGCTCGTAGGACCAGAAACTGCATGTGATTCCACTCCATTTAGGACTGGGAAACAAATGGTAGCTTGCCTTACAAGAATCACACTCTGCTTTTGAGAAAAGAGCACTCTTCTAATCTACTGTGTTTCCTATATGACCAGAACAGTGAGCTTGCTCCGAAAAAAAGAACTGTACTTCCTACACACAGGGGCCATATCTAGTTCAACTCTGCTTAAGAAACTGACAAGAACAGTAGCTCCTTTTCAATCCAATACACTGTACTTGCTGGGAACAGACGGGAAGGCTATTTGCACTGTGTATGGCAATGGGAGCGCAATAGTGACTTTCCTTACCAGAAAACAACTCTTGTTCCTAGGACCAGAAACTGCATGTGAGTCAACTCCATTTAGGACTAGGAAACAAATGCTAGCCTGCCTTACAAAAACACACTCTGCTTTTGAGAAAAGAGCACTCTTCTACTCTACTGTGTTTCCTATAGGGCCAGAAGAGTGAACTTGCTCAGAACATAAGAACTGTGCTTCCTACACACACGGGCCATATCTAGTTCAACTCTGCTTAGGAAACTGACAAGAACTATAGCTCCTCTTCAGTCCGATACACTGTACTTGCTGGGAACAGACGCGAGTGCTATTTGCACTGTGTATGGCAATGGGAGCACAATAGTGACTTGTCTTACCAGAAAACAACTCTTGCTCGTTGGACAAAAAACTGCATGTGACTCTACTCCATTTAGGACTGGGAAACAAACGCTAGCTCGACTTCCAAGAAACACACTATGCTTTTGAGAAAAGAGCACTCTTCTACTCTACTGTGTTTCCTATGTGTTCCGATCAGTGAGCTTGCTCAGAACAAAAAAACTGTGCTTCCTACACACACGGCCATATCTAGTTAAAGTCTGCTTAGGAACCTGACAAGAACAGTAGATCCTATTCAGTCCAATACACTGTACTTGCTGGGAACAGACGTCAGTGCTATTTGTCCTGTGTATGGCAATGACAGCACAAATGTGACTCTTCTTACCAGAAAAAAACTCTTGCTCGTAGGACCAGAAACTGCATGGGATTCAACTCCATTTAGGACTGGGAAACAAACTCTAGCTCGCCTTACAAGAAACACACTCTGCTTTTAAGAAAAGAGCACTCTTCTACTCTACTGTGTTTCCTATAGGGCCAGAACAGTGAGCTTGCTCAGAACAAAAGAACTGTGCTTCCTACACACACTGACGATATCTAGTTCAACTCTGCTTAGGAAACTGAGAAGAACAGTAGCTCCTCTTCAGTCCAATACACTGTACTTGCTGAGAACAGACGGGAGGGCTATTTGCACTGTGTATGGCAATGGGAGCACAATAGTGACTTTTCTTACCAGAAAACAACTCTTGCTCGTAGGACCAGAAACGGCATGTGATTCCACTCCATTTAGGACTGGGAAACAAATGCTAGCTCGCCTTACAAAAACAAACTCTGCTTTAGAGAAAAGAGCACTCTTCTACTCTACTGTGTTTCCTATGGTGTCCAAACAGTGAGCTTGCTCAGAACAAAAGAACTGTGCTTCCTACACACACGGACCATATCTAGTTCAACTCTGCTTAGGAAACTGACAAGAACAGTAGCTAATCTTCAGTGCAATACACTCTACTTGCTGGGAAAAGACGCGAGTGCTATTTGCCTTGTGTAGGGCAATGGGAGCGCAATAGTGACTTTCCTTACCAGAAAACAACTCTTGCTCGTAGGACCAGAAACTGCATGTGATTCAACTCCATTTCGGAGTAGGAAACAAACGCTAGCTCGCCTTACAAAAACACACTCTGCTTTTGAGAAAAGAGCACTCTTCTACTCTACTGTGTTTCCTATGGTGTCCGAACATTGAGCTTGCTCAGATCAAAAGAACTGTGCTTCCTACACACATGGCCATATCTAGTTCAATTCTGCTTAGGAACCTGACAAGAACAGTAGCTCCTCTTCAGTCCGATACAGTGTATTGCTGGGAACAGACGCGAGTGCTATTTGCACTGTGTATGGCAATGGGAGCGCAATAGTGACTTTCCTTTCCAGAAAACAACTCTTGCTCGTAGGACCAGAAACTGCATGTGATTCAACTCCATTTAGGACTGGGAAACAAATGCTAGCTCGCCTTACATGAAACACACTCTGCTTTTGAGAAAAGAGCACTCTTCTACTCTACTGTGTTTCCTATGGGGTCCGAACAGTGAGTTTGCTCAGAACAAAAGAACTGTGCTTCCTACACACACGGGCCATATCTAGTTCAACTCTGCTTAGGAAACTGACAAGAACAGTAGATCTTCTTCAGTCCAATACACTGTACTTTTGGGGAACAGACGCGAGTGCTATTTGCACTGTGTATGGCAATTGGAGCACAATAGTGACTCGTCTTACCAGAAAACAATTCTTGCTCGTAGGACAAAAAACTGCATGTGACTCAACTCCATTTAGGACTGGGAAACAAACGCTAGCTCGCCTTACAAGAAACACACTCTGCTTTTGAGAAAAGAGCACTCTTCTACTCTACTGTGTTTCCTATAGGGCCAGAATAGTGAGCTTGCTCAGAACAAAAGAACTGTGCTTCCTACACACGGGCCATATCTAGTTCAACTCTGCTTAGGAAACTGACAAGAACTATAGCTCCTCTTCAGTCCGATACACTGTACTTGCTGGGAACAGACGCGAGTGCTATTTGCACTGTGTATGGCAATGGGAGCACAATAGTGACGTTCCTTACCAAAAAACATGTCTTGCTCATAGGACAAAAAATTGCATGTGACTCAACTCCATTTAGGACTGGGAAACAAACGCTAGCTCAACTTCCAAGAAACACACTTTGCTTTTGAGAAAAGAGCACTCTTCTACTCTACTGTGTTTCCTATATGTTCCGAACGGTGAGCTTGCTCAGAAAAAAAAAACTGTGCTTCCTACTCACACGGCCATATCTAGTTCAAGTCTGCTTAGGAACCTGACAAGAACAGTAGATCCTCTTCAGTTCAATACACTGTACTTGCTGGGAACAGACGCCAGTGCTATTTGTCCTGTGTATGGCAATGGCAGTGCAATAGTGACTCTTCTTAACAGAAAACAACTCTTGCTCGTAGGACCAGAAACTGCATGTGATTCAACTCCATTTAGGACTGGGAAACAAATTCTAGCTCGCTTTACAAGAAACACACTCTGCTTTTGAGAAAAGAGCACTCTTCTACTCTACTGTGTTTCCAATAGGGCCAGAAGAGTGAGCTTGCTCAGAAAAAAAGAACTGTGCTTCCTACACACACGGGCCATATCTAGTTCAACTCTGCTTAGGAAACTGAGAAGAACAGTAGCTCCTCTTCAGTCCAATACACTGTAGTTGCTGGGAACAGACGGGAGGGCTATTTGCACTGTGTATGGCAATAGGAGCGCAATAGTGACTTTCCTTACCAGAAAACAACTCTTGCTCGTAGGACCAGAAACTGCATGTGATTCCACTCCATTTAGGACTGGGAAACAAATGGTAGCTTGCCTTACAAGAATCACACTCTGCTTTTGAGAAAAGAGCACTCTTCTAATCTACTGGGTTTCCTATATGGCCATAACAGTGAGCTTGCTCCGAAAAAAAGAACTGTACTTCCTACACACAGGGGCCATATATAGTTCAACTCTGCTGAGGAAACTGAGAAGAACAGTAGCTCCTTTTCAATCCAATACACTGTACTTGCTGGGAACAGACGGGAAGGCTATTTGCACTGTGTATGGCAATGGGAGCACAATAGTGACTTTCCTTACCAGAAAACAACTCTTGTTCCTAGGACCAGAAACTGCATGTGATTCAACTCCATTTAGGACTAGGAAACAAATGCTAGCTCGCCTTACAAAAACACACTCTACTTTTGAGAAAAGAGCACTCTTCTACTCTACTGTGTTTCCTATAGGCCCAGAAGAGTGAACTTGCTCAGAACATAAGAACTGTGCTTCCTACACACACGGGCCATATCTAGTTCAACTCTGCTTAGGAAACTGACAAGAACTATAGCTCCTCTTCAGTCCGATACACTGTACTTGCTGGGAACAGACGCGAGTGCTATTTGCACTGTGTATGGCAATGGGAGCACAATAGTGACTTTCCTTACCAGAAAACAAGTCTTGCTCATAGGACAAAAAATTGCATGTGACTCAACTCCATTTAGGACTGGGAAACAAACACTAGCTCAACTTCCAAGAAACACACTTTGCTTTGGAGAAAAGAGCACTCTTCTACTCTACTGTGTTTCCTATATGTTCCGAACAGTGAGCTTGCTCAGAAAAAAAAAACTGTGCTTCCTACTCACATGGCCATATCTAGTTCATGTCTGCTTAGGAACCTGACAAGAACAGTAGATCCTCTTCAGTTCAATACACTGTACTTGCTGGGAACAGACGCCAGTGCTATTTGTCCTGTGTATGGCAATGGCAGTGCAAAAGTGACTCTTCTTAACAGAAAACAACTCTTGCTCGTAAGACCAGAAACTGCATGTGATTCAACTCCATTTAGAATTGGGAAACAAACTCTAGCTCGCTTTCCAAGAAACACACTCTGCTTTTGAGAAAAGAGCACTCTTCTTCTCTACTGTATTTCCTATAGGGCCAGAACAGTGAGCTTGCTCAGAAAAAAAGAACTGTGCTTCCTACACACACGGGCCATATCTAGTTCAACTCTGCTTAGGAAACTGACAAGAACAGTAGCTCCTCTTCAGTACAAGACACTGTACTTTCGGGGAACAGACGCGAGTGCTATTTGCACTGTGTATGGCAATTGGAGCACAATAGTGACTCGTCTTACCAGAAAACAACTCTTGCTCATAGGACAAAAAACTGCATGTGACTCAAATCCATTTAGGACTGGGAACCAAACGCTAGCTCGCCTTACAAGAAACACACTCTGCTTTTGAGAAAACAGCACTCTTCTACTCTACTGTGTTTCCTTTTGGGTCTGAACAGTGAGCTTGCTCAGAACAAAAGGACTGTGCTTCCTACACACACGGACCATATCTAGTTCAACTCTGCTTAGGAAACTGAGAAGAACAGTAGCTCCTCTTCAGTCCAATACACTGTACTTGCTGGGAACAGACGGGAGGGCTATTTGCACTGTGTATGGCAATGGGAGCACAATAGTGACTTTTCTTACCAGAAAACAACTCTTGCTCGTAGGACCAGAAACGGCATGTGATTCCACTCCATTTAGGACTGGGAAACAAATGCTAGCTCGCCTTACAAAAACAAACTCTGCTTTAGAGAAAAGATCACTCTTCTAATCTACTGTGTTTCCTATGGGGTCCAAACAGTGAGCTTGCTCAGAACAAAAGAACTGTGCTTCCTACACACACGGACCCTATCTAGTTCAACTCTGCTTAAGAAACTGACAAGAACAGTAGCTAATCTTCAGTCCAATACACTGTACTTGCTGGGAAAAGACGCGAGTGCTATTTGCCTTGTGTAGGGCAATGGGAACGCAATAGTGACTTTCCTTACCAGAAAACAACTCTTGCTCGTAGTACCAGAAACTGCATGTGATTCAACTCCATTTCGGAGTGGGAAACAAACGCTAGCTCGCCTTACAAAAACACACTCTGCTTTTGAGAAAAGAGCACTCTTCTACTCTACTGTGTTTCCTATGGTGTCCGAACATTGAGCTTGCTCAGAACAAAAGAACTGTGCTTTCTACATACATGGCCATATCTAGTTCAATTCTGCTTAGGAACCTGACAAGAACAGTATCTCCTCTTCAGTCCGATACACTGTATTGCTGGGAACAGACGCGAGTGCTATTTGCACTGTGTATGGCAATGGGAGCGCAATAGTGACTTTCCTTTCCAGAAAACAACTCTTGCTCGTAGGACCAGAAACTGCATGTGATTCAACTCCATTTAGGACTGGGAAACAAATGCTAGCTCGCCTTACATGAAACACACTCTGCTTTAGAGAAAAGAGCACTCTTCTACTCTACTGTGTTTCCTATGGGGTCCGAACAGTGAGTTTGCTCAGAACAAAAGAACTGTGCTTCCTACACACACGGGCCATATCTAGTTCAACTCTGCTTAGGAAACTGACAAGAACACTAGCTCCTCTTCAGTCCCATACACATTACTTTCGGGGAACAGACGAGAGTGCTCTTTGCACTGTGTATGGCAAGTGGAGCACAATAGTGACTTGTCTTACCAGAAAACAACTCTGGCTTGTAGGACAAAAAACTGCATGTGACTCAACTCCATTTAGGACTGGGAAACAAACGCTAGCTCGACTTCCAAGAAACACACTCTGCTTTTGAGAAAAGAGCACTCATCTACTCTACTGTGTTTCCTATGTGTTTCAAACAGTGAGCTTCTTCAGAACAAAAAACCTGTGCTTCCTACACACATGGCCATATCTAGTTCAATTCTGCTTAGGACCCTGACAAGAACAGTAGATCCTCTTCAGTCCAATACACTGTACTTGCTTGGAACAGACGCGAGTGCTATTTGACCTGTGTATGGCAATGGCATAGCAATAGTGACTCTTGTTACCATAAAAAAACTCTTGCTCGTATAAGACTAGAAACTGCATGTGATTCAACTCTATTTAGGACTGGGAAACAAACGCTAGCTCGCTTACAGAAAGCACACTCTGCTTTAGAGAAAAGAGCACTCTTCTACTCTACTGTGTTTCCTATTGGGCCAGAACAGTGAGCTTGCTCAGAACAAAAGAACTGTGCTTCCAACACAGGGCCATAACTAGTTCAACTCTGCTTAGGAAACTGACAAGAACAGTAGCTCCTCTTCTGTCCAATACACTGTACTTGCTGGGAACAGACGGGAGGGCTATTTGCACTGTGGATGGCAATGGGAGCAAAATAGTGACTTTCCTTACCAGAAAACAGCTCTTGCTCGTAGGACCAGAAACTGCATGTGATTCAACTCCATTTAGGACTGGGAAACAAATGCTAGCTCGCCTTACATGAAACACACTCTGCTGATGATTAAAGAGCACTCTTCTACTCTACTGTGTTTCCTATGAGGTCCGAACAGTGAGCTTGCTCAGAACAAAAGAACTGTGCTTCCTACACACACAGGCCATATCTAGTTCAACTCTGCTTAGGAAACTGACAAGAACAGTAGCTCCTCTTCAGTCCAATACACTGTACTTGCTGGCAACAGGCGCATGTGCTATTTGCACTGTGTATGTCAATGGGAGCGCAATAATGACTTTCCTTACCAGAAAACAACTCTTGCTCATAGGACTAGAAACTGCATGTGATTCCACTCCATTTAGGACAGGGAAACAAATGCTAGCTCGCCTTACAAGAAACACACTCTGCTTTAGAGAAAATAGCACTGTTCTACTCTACTGTGTTTCCTATGGGGTCCAAACAGTGAGCTTGCTCAGAACATAAGAACTGTGCTTCCTACACACACGGACCACATCTAGTTCAACTCTGCTTAGGAAACTGACAAGAACAGTAGCTCCTCTTCAGTCCAATACACTGTACTTGCTGGGAAAAGACGCGAGTGCTATTTGCCTTGTGTAGGGCAATGGGAGCACAATAGTGACTTTCCTTACCAGAAAACAGCTCTTGTTCGTAGGTCCAGAAACTGCATGTGATTCAACTGCATTTAGGACTGGGAAACAAACTCTAGCTCGTTTTACAAGAAACACACTCTGCTTTTGAGAAAAGAGCACTCTTCTTCTCTACTGTGTTTCCTATAGGGCCAGAACAGTGAGCTTGCTCAGAACATAAGAACTGTGCTTCCTACACACACGGGCCATATCTAGTTCAACTCTGCTTAGGAAACTGACAAGAACAGTAGCTCCTCTTCAGTCCGATACACTGTACTTGTGGGGAACAGAAGCGAGTGATATTTACACTGTGTATGGCAATTGGAGCACAATAGTGACTTGTCTTACCAGAAAACAACTCTTGCTCGTTGGACAAAAAAATGCATGTGACTCAACTCCATTTAGGACTGGGAAACAAACGCTAGCTCGACTTCCAAGAAACACACTCTGCTTTTGAGAAAAGAGCACTCTTCTACTCTACTGTGTTTCCTCTGTGTTCCGAACAGTGAGCTTGCTCAGAACAAAAAAACTGTGCTTCCTACACACACGGCCATATCTAGTTCAAGTCTGCTTAGGAACCTGACAAGAACAGTAGATCCTTTTCAGTCCAATACACTGTACTTGCTGGGAACAGACGCGAGTGCTATTTGTCCTGTGTATGTCAAAGGCAGCGCAATACTGACTCTTCTTACCATAAAACAACTCTTGCTCGTAGGACCAGAAACTGCATGTGATTCATCTCCATTTGGGACTGGGAAACAAACTCTAGCTCGCTTTACAAGAAACACACTCTGCTTTTGAGAAAAGAGCACTCTTCTAGTCTACTGTGTTTTCTATAGGGCCAGAAGAGTGAGCTTGCTCAGAAAAAAAGAACTGTGGTTCCTACACACACGGACCATATCTAGTTCAACTCTGCTTAGGAAACTGAGAAGAACAGTAGCTCCTCTTCAGTCCAAAACACTGTACTTGCTGGAAACAGATGGGAGGGCTATTTGCACTGAGTATGGCAATGGGAGCGCAATAGTGACTTTCCTTTCCAGAAAACAACTCTTGCTCGTAGGACCACAAACTGCATGTGATTCCACTCCATTTAGGACTGGGAAACAAATGCTAGCTCGCCTTACAAAAACACACTCTGCTTTAGAGAAAAGAGCACTCTTTTACTCTACTGTGTTTCCTAAGGGATCCAAACAGTGAGCTTGCTCAGAACAAAAGAACTGTGCTTCCTACACATATGGACCATATCTAGTTCAACTCTGCTTAGGAAACTGACAAGAACAGTAGCTCCTATTCACTCCAATACACTGTACTTGCGGGGAACAGACAAGAGTGCTATTTGCACTGTGTATGGCAATTGGAGCACAATAGTGACTTGTCTTACCAGAAAACAACTGTTGCTCGTAGGACAAAAAACTGCATGTGACTCAACTCCATTTAGGACTGGGAAACAAACACTAGCTCGACTTCCAAGAAGCACACTCTGCTTTTGAGAAAAGAGCACTCTTCTACTCTACTGTGTTTCCTATGTGTTCCGAACAGTGAGCTTGCTCAGAACACAAAAACTGTGCTTCCTACACACACGGGCCATATGTAGTTCAATTCTACTTAGGAAACTGACAAGAACAGTAGAACCTCTTCAGTCCAATACACTGCACATGCTGGGAACAGACGCCAGTGCTATTTGCCCTGAGTATGACAATGGGAGCGCAATAGTGACTCTTCTTACCAGAAAACAACTCTTGTTCGTAGGACAAGAAACTGCATGTGATTCAACTCGATTTAGGACTGGGAAAGAAACGCTAGCTCGCCTTACAAGAAACACACTCTGCTTTTGAGAAAAGAGCACTCTCCAACTCTACTGTGTTTCCTATAGGGCCAGAGCAGTGAACTTTCTCAGAACAAAAGAACTGTGCTTCCTACACACGGGCCATATCTAGTTATACTCTGCTTAGGAAACTTACAAGAACAGTAGCTGCTCTTCAGTCCAATACACCGTACTTGCTGGGAACAGACGCCAGTGCTATTTGCACTGTGTATGACAATGGGAGCGCAATAGTGACTCTTCTTACCAGAAAAAAACTCTTGCTCGTAGGACCAGAAACGGCATGGGATTCAACTCCATTTTTGACTGGGACGCAAATACTAGCTCGCCTTTCAAGAAACACAATTTACTTTTGAGAAAAGAGCACTCATCTACTTTACTGTGTTTCCCATGGTGTCCGCACAGTGTGCTTTCTCAGAACAAAAGAACTGTGCTTCCTACACACACGAGCCATATCTAGTTCAACTCCTTTTAGGAAAATGACAAGAAGAGTAGCTGCTCTTCAGTCCAATACACTGTACTTGCTGGGAACAGACGCGAGTGCTATTTGCACTATGTATGGCAATGGGAGCACAATAGTGACTTTCCTTACCAGAAAACAACTCTTGCTCATAGGACCAGAAATTGGATGTGATTCAACTCCATTTAGGACTGGGAAACAATCGCTAGCTCGCCTTACAAGAAACACACTCTGCTTTTGAGAAAAGAGCACTCTTCTACTCTACTGTGTATCCTATAGGGCCAGAACAGTGAGCTTGAACAGAACAAGAGAACTGTGCTTCCTACACACACGGCCATATCTAGTTCAATTTTGCTTAGAAAACTGAAAAGAACAGTAGATCCTCTTCAGTCCAATGCACTGTACATGCTGGGAACAGATGCCAGTGCTATTTGCCCTGTGTATGACAATGGGAGCGCAATAGTGACTCTTCTTACCAGAAAACAACTCTTGCTCGTAGGACCAGAAACTGCATGTGATTCAACTCCATTTAGTACTGGGTAACAAACGCTATCTTGCCTTATAAGAAACACACTCTGCTTTTGAGAAAAGAGCACTCTTCTACTCTACTGTGTTTCCTATGGGGTCCGAACAGTGAGCTAGCTCAGAACAAAAGAACTGTGCTTCCTACACACTCGGGCCATATCTAGTTCAACTCTGCTTAGGAAACTGACAAGAACAGTAGCTGCTCTTCAGTCCAATACACTGTACTTGCTGGGAACAGACGCGAGTGCTATTTGCACTGTGTATGGCAATGGGAGCACAATAGTGACTCTTCTTACCAGAAAACAACTCTTGCTCGTAGGACCACAAACTGCATGGAATTCAACTCCATTTCTGACTGGGAAACAAACACTAGCTCGCCTTTCCAGAAACACAATCAAATTTTGAGAAGAGAGCACTCATCTACTCTACTGTGTTTCCTATGATGTCCGCACAGTGAGCTTTCTCAGAACAAAAGAAGTGTGCTTCCTACTCACATGGGCCATATCTGGTTCAACTCCTCTTAGGAAAATGACAAGAACAGTAGCTCCTCTTCAGTCCAATACATTGTACTTGCTGGGAACAGACGCGAGTGCTATTTGCACTATGTATGGCAATGGGAGTACAACAGTGACTTTCCTTACCAGAAAACAACTTTTGCTCATAGGACCAGAAACTGGATGTGATTCAACTCCATTTAGGACTGGGAAACAAATGCTAGCTCGCCTTACAAGGAACACACTCTGCTTTTGAGAAAAGGGCACTCTTCTACTCTATTGTGTTTCCTACGGGGTCCGAACTGTGAGCTTGCTCAGAACAAAAGACCAGTGCTTCCTACACACACGGGCCATATCTGGTTCAACTCTGCTTAGGAAACTGACAAGAACAGTAGATCCTCTTCAGTCCAATACAATGTACTTGCTGGGAACAGACGCAAGTGCTTTTTGCCCTGTGTATGACAATGGGTGCACAATATTGACTCTTCTTACCAGAAAACAACTCTTGCTCGTAGGACCAGAAACTGCATGTGATTCAACTCCATTTAGGACTGGGAAAAAAACGCTAGCTCGCCTTACAAGAAACACACTCTACTTTTGAGAAAAGAGCACTCTTCTACTCTACTGTGTTTCCTATGGTGTCCGAACAGTGAGCTTGCTCAGAACAAAAGAACTGTGCTTACTACACACACGGGCCATATCTGGTTCAACTCTGCTTAGGAAACTGACAAGAACAGTAGCTCCTCTTCAGTCCAATACACTGTACTTGCTGGGAACAGAAGCAAGTGCTATTTGCACTGTGTATGGCAATGGGAGCGCAATAGTGACTCTTCTTACCAGAAAACAACTCTTACTTGTAGGACCAGAAACGGCATGGGATTCAACTCCATTTCTGACTGGGAAGTAAATACTAGCTCGTCTTTCAAGGAACTCAATCTAATTTTGAGAAAAGAGCACTCATCTACTCTACTGTGTTTCCTATGGTGTCCGCACAGTGTGCTTTCTCAGAAAAAAAGAACTGTGTTTCCTACACACACGGGCCATATCTAGTTCAACTCCTCTTAGGAAAATGACAAGAACAGAAGCTCCTCTTCAGTCCAATACACTGTACTTGATGGGAAAATACGCGAGTGCTATTTGCACTATGTATGGCAATGGGAGCGCAATAGTGACTTTCCTTACTAGAAAACAACTCTTGCTCATAGGACCAGAAACTGCAAGTGATTCAACTCCATTTAGGACTGGGAAACAAACGCTAGCTCGCCTTGCAAGAAACACACTCTGCTTTTGAGAAAAGAGCACTCTTCTACTCTACTGTGTTTCCTATAGGGCCAGAACAGTGAGCTTGATCAGAACAAGAGAACTGTGCCTCCTACACACACGGCCATATCTAGTTCAATTCTGCTTAGGAAACTGACAAGAACAGTAGATCCTCTTCAGTCCAATACACTGTACATGCTGGGAACAGACGCAAGTGCTATTTGCCCTGTGTATGAGAATGGGAGCGCAATAGTGACTCTTCTAACCAGTAAAGAACTCTTGCTCGTAGGACCAGAAACTGCATGGGATTCAACTCCATATAGGACTGGGAAAAAAACGCTAGCCCGCCTTACAAGAAACACACTCTGCTTTTGAGAAAAGAGCACTCCTCTACACTACTGTGTTTCCTATGGGGTCCGAACAGTGAGCTTGCTTAGAAAAAAATCACTGGGCTTCCTACACACACGGGCCATATCTAGTTCAACTCTGCTTAGGAAACTGACAAGAACAGTAGGTCCTCTTCAGTCCATACACTGTACTTGCTGGGAACCGACGCCAAAGCTATTTGCACTGTGTATGACATTGTGAGCGCAATAGTGATTCTTCTTACCAGAAAACAACTCTTGCTCATAGGACCAGAAACTGCATGGTATTCAACTCCATTTAGGACTGGGAAACAAACGCTAGCTCGCCTACAAGAAACACACTCTGCTTTTGAGAAAAGAGCTCTCATCTACTCTACTGGGTTTCCTATGGGGTCCGAACAGTGAGCTTGCTCAGAACAAAAGACCTGTGCTTCCTACACACACTGGCCATATCTAGTTCAACTCTGCTTAGGAAACTGACAAGAACAGTAGCTCCTCTTTAGTCCAATACACTGTGCTTACTGGGAACAGAAGCAAGTGCTATTTGAACTGTGTATGTCAATGAGATCGCAATAGTGACTTTCCCTACCAGAAAACATCTCTTGCATTTAGGACCAGAAACTGCATGTGATTCAACTCCATTTAGGTCTGGGAAACAAACGCTAGCTCGCCTTACAAGAAACACACTCTGCTTTAGAGAAAAGATCACTCTTCTACTCTCCTGTGTTTCCTATGGGGTCCGAACAGTGAGCATGCTCAGAACAAAAGAACTGTGCTTCCTACATACACGGCCATATCTAGTTCGTTTCTGCTTAGGAACCTGACAAGAACAGTAGATTCTCTTCAGTCCAATACACTGTACATGCTGGGAACCGACGCCAGTGCTATTTGCCCTGTGTATGACAATTGGAGCGCAATAGTGACTTTCCTTACCAGAAAACAACTCTTGCTCGTAGGATCAGAAACTGCATGTGACTCAACTCCATTTAGGACTGGGAAAAAAAACGCTAGCTCTCCATGCAAGAAACACACTCTGCTTTTGAGAAAAGAGCACTCATCTACTCTACTGGGTTCCCTATGGGGTCCAAACAGTGAGCTTGCTCAGAACAAAAGAACTGTGCTTCCTACACACATGGGCCATATCTAATTCAACTTTGCTTAGGTCACTGACAAGAACAGTAGCTCCTCTTCAGTCTAATACACTGTACTTGCTGGGAAGAGATGCGAGTGCTATTTGTACTCTCTATGGCAATGGGAGCGCAATAGTGACTCTTCTTACCAGAAAAAAACTCTTGCTCTTAGGACCACAAACAGCATGTGACTAACCTCCATTTAGGACTTGGAAACAAACGCTAGCTCTGCTCAGAAGAAACACACTCTGCTTTTGAGAAAAGAGCACTCTTCTACTCTGCTGTGTTTCCTCTATGGCCAGAACAATGAGCTTGCTCAGAACAAGAGGACTGTGCTTCCTACACACACGGACCGTATCTAATTCAATTCTGCTTAGGAAACTGACGAGAATAGTATACGCTCTTCAGTCAAATACACTGACCTTGCTGCGAACAGACACCAGTGCTATTTGCCCTGTGTATGACAAAGGGAGCGCAATAGTGACTCTTCTTACCAGAAAACAACTCTTGCTCATAGGAAGAAACTGCATGAGACACAACTCCATTTAGGACTGGGAAAGAAACGCTAGCTTGCCTTACAAGAAACACACTCTGCTTTTGAGAAAAGAGCACTCTTCTACTCTACTGTGTTTCCTATAGGGCCAGAACAGTGTACTTGCTCAGAACAAAAGAACTGTGCTTCCAACACACAGGGGCCATATCTAGTTCAACTCTGCTTAGGAAACTGACAAGAACAGTAGCTCCTCTTCAGTACAATACTCTGTACATGCATGAAACAGATGCCAGTGCTATTTGCACTGTTTCTGGCAATGGGAGCGCAATAGTGACTCTTCTTACCAGAAAAATCTCTTGCTCGTAAAACCAGAAAATGCACCGTATTCAATTCCATTTCTGACTGGGAAACAAACACTAGCTTGCCTTTCAATAAACACACTCTGCTTTTGAGAAAGGAGCACTCTTCTACTCTACTGTGTTTCCAATGGGGTCCAAAGAGTGAGCTTGCTCAGAACAAAAGAACTGTGCTTTCTACACACATGGCCATATCTAGTTCAATTCTGCATAGGAACCTGACAAGAACAGTAGATCCTCTTCAGTCCAATACACTGTACTTCCTGGGATCAGATGCCAGTGCTATTTGCCCTGTGTATGATAATGGGAGCGCAATAGTGACTCTTCTTACCAGAAAACAACTCTTGCTCGTAGGACCACAAACTGCATGAGATTCAACTCCATTTAGGACTGGGAAACAAACGCTAACTCGCCTTACAAGAAACACACTCTGCTTTTGAGAAAAGAGCAATCTTCTACTCTACTGTGTTTCCTATAAGCCCAGAACAGTGAACTTACTCAGAACAAAAGAACTGTGCTTCCTACACACATGGTCCATATCTAGTTCAACTCTGCTTAGGAAACTGACAAGACCAGTAGCTCCTCTTCAGTCCAATACACTGTACTTGCTGGCAACAGACGCGAGTGCTATTTGCACTGTGTATGGCAATGAGAGCACAATAGTGACTTTCCTTAACAGGAAACAACTCTTGCTCCTAGGAACACAAACTGCATGTGATTCAACGCCATTTAGGACTGGGAAACAAACGCTAGCTTGTCTTACAAGATACACTCTCTGCTTTTTAGAAAAGAGCACTCTTCTACTCTACTGTGTTTCCTATGGGGTCCGAACAGTGAGCTTGCTCAGAACAAAAGAACTGTGCTTCCTACACACACGGCCATATCTAGTTCAATTCTGCTTAGAAACCTGAAAAGAACAGTAGAACCTCTTCAGTCCAATACACTGTACTTACTGAAATAGGTGCCAGTGCTATTTGTCCTGTGTATGGCAATGGCAGCGCAATAGTGACTATTCTTACCATAAAACAACTCTTGCTCATAGGACCAGAAACTGCATGTGATTCCACTCCATTTAGGACTGAGACACAAATGCTAGCTCACCTTACAAGAAACACACTCTGCTTTAGAGAAAAGAGCACTCTTCTACTCTACTGTGTTTCCTATGGGGTCCAAACAGTGAGCTTGCTCAGAACAAAAGAATTGTGCTTCCTACACACAAGGACCATATGTAGTTCAACTCTGCTTAGGAAACTGACAAGAACAGTAGCTCCTATTCAGTCCAATACACTGTACTTGCTGGGAAAAGACGCGAGTGCTATTTGCCCTGTGTATGGCAATGGGAGCGCAATAGTGACTTTCATTACCAGAAAACAACTCTTGTTCGTAGGACCAGAAACTGCATGTGATTCAACTCCATTTAGGACTAGGAAACAAAAGCTAGCTCGCCTTACAAGAAACACACTCTGCTTTTGAGAAAAGAGCACTTTTCTACTCTACAGTGTTTTCTATAGGGCCAGAACAGTTAGCTTGCTCAGAACAAATGAACTGTGCTTCCTAGACACACGGGCCATATCTAGTTCAACTCTGCTTAGGAAACTGAGAAGAACAGTAGCTCCTCATCAGTCCAATACACTGTACTTGCTGGGAACAGACGCATATGCTATTTACACTGTGTATGGCAATGGGAGCACAATAGTGACTTTCCTTACCAGAAAACAACTCTTGCTCGTAGGACCAGAAACTGCATGTGATTCAACTCCATTTAGGACTGGGAAACAAACGTAAGCTCGCCTTACAGGAAACACACTGCTTTAGAGAAAAGAGCATTCTTCTACTCTACTGTGTTTCCTATGGGGTCCAAACAGTGAGCTTGCTCAGAACAAAATAACTGTGCTTCCTACACACACGGACCATATGTAGTTCAACTCTGCTTAGGAAACTGACAAGAACAGTAGCTCCTCTTCAGTCTAATACACTGTACTTGCTGGGAACAGACGCGAGTGCTATTTACACTGTGTATGGCAATTGGAGCACAATAGTGACTCTTATTACCAGAAAACAACTCTTGCTCATAGAACAAAAAATTGCATGTGACTCAACTCCATTTAGGACTGGGAAACAAACTCTAGCTCACTTTACAAAAAACACACTCTGCTTTTGAGAAAAGAGCACTCTTCTACTCTATTGTGTTTCCTATAGGGCCACAACAGTGAGCTTGCTCAGAAAAAAAGAACTGTGCTTCCTACACACAGGGGCCATATCTAGTTCAACTCTTCTTAGGAAACTGACAAGAACAGTAGCTCCTCTTCAGTCCAATACACTGTACTTGCTGGGAAGAGACGGGAGGGCTATTTGCACTGTGTATGGCAATGGGAGCACAATAGTGACTTTCCTTATCAGAAAACAACTCTTGCTCCTAGGACCTGAAACTGCAAGTGATTCCACTCCATTTAGGAATGGCAAACAAACGCTAGCTCGCCTTAAAAAAAACACACTCTGCTTTTGAGAAAAAAGCACTCTTCTACTCTACTGTATTTCCTATGAAGTCCGAACAGTGAGCTTGCTCAGAACAAAAAAAGTGTGCTTCCTACACACACGGCCATATCTAGTTCAAGTCGGCTTAGGAACCTGACAAGAACAGTAGATCCTTTTCAGTCCAATACACTGTACTTGCTGGGAACAGACGCGAGTGCTATTTGCACAGTGTATGGCAATGGGAGCGCAATGTGACTTTCCTTACCAGAAAACAACTCTTGTTCGTAGGACCTGAAACTGCATGTGATTCAACTCCATTTAGGACTGGTAAACAAATGCTAGCTCGCCTTACATGAAACACACTCTGCTTTTGATAAAAGAGCACTCTTCTACTCTACTGTGTTTTCTATGTGTTCCGAACAGTGAGCTTGCTCAGAACAAAAAAACTGTGCTTCCTACACACACGGACATATCTAGTTCAAGTCTGCTTAGGAACCTGACAAGAACAGTAGATCCTCTTCAGTCCAATACGCTGTACTTGCTGGGAACAGACGCCAGTGCTATTTGTCCTGTGTATGGCAATGGCAGTGCAATAGTGACTCTTCTTACCAGAAAACAAATCTTGCTCGTAGGACCAGAAACTGCATGTGATTCCACTCCATTTAGGACTGGGAAACAAACTCTAGCTCGCTTTACAAGAAACACACTCTGCTTTTGAGAAAAGATCACTCTTCTACTCTTCTGTGTTTCCTATAGGGCCAGAGAGTGAGCTTGCTCAGAAAAAAAGAACTGTACTTCCTACACACACGGGCCATATCTAGTTCAACTCTGCTTAGGAAACTGAGAAGAACAGTAGCTCCTTTTCAGTCCAATACACTGTACTTGCTGGGAACAGACGGGAGGGCTATTTGCACTGTGTATGGCAATGGGAGCGCAATAGTGACTTTCCTTACCAGAAAACAACTCCTGTTCGTAGGACCAGAAACTGCATGTGATTCCACTCCATTTAGGACTGGGAAACAAACGCTAGCTCGCCTTACAATAAACACATTCTGCTTTAGAGAAAAGAGCACTCTTCTACTCTACTGTGTTTCCTATGGGGTCAAAACAGTGAGCTTGCTCAGAACAAAAGAACTGTGCTTCCTACACACGCGGGCCATATCTAGTTCAACTCTGCTTAGGAAACTGACAAGAACAGTAGCTCCTCTTCAGTCCGATACACTGTACTTGCTGAGAACAGACGCGAGTGCTATTTGCACTGTGTATGGCAATGGGAGCGCAATAGTGACTTTCCTTACCAGAAAACAACTCTTGCTCGTAGGACCAGAAACTGCATGTGATTCAATTCCATTTAGGACTGGGAAAGAAATGCTAGCTCGCCTTACAAGAAACACACTCTGCTTTTGATAAAAGAGCACTCTTCTACTCTACTGTGTTTCCTATGGGGTCCTAACAGTGAGCTTGCTCAGAATAAAAGAACTGTGCTTTCTACACACACGGGCCATATCTAATTAAACTCTGCTTAGGAAACAAACAAGAACAGTAGCTCCTCTTCAGTCCAATACACTGTACTTGCGGGGAACAGACGCGAGTGCTATTTGCACTGTGTATGGAATTGGAGCACAATAGTAACTTGTCTTACCAGAAAATAACTCTTGCTCGTTGAACAAAAAACTGCATGTGACTCAACTCCATTTAGGACTGGGAAACAAACGCTAGCTCGACTTCCAAGAAACACACTCTGCTTTTGAGAAAAGAGCACTCTTCTACTCTACTGTGTTTCCTATAGGGCCAGAACAGTGTACTTGCTCAGAACAAAAGAACTGTGCTTCCTACACACACGACCATATCTAGTTCAATTCTGCTTAGGAACCTGACAAGAACAGTAGATTCTCTTCAGTCCAATACACTGTACATGTTGGGAACCGACGCCAATGCTATTTGCACTGTGTATGACATTGAGAGCACAATAGTGATTCTTCTTACCAGAAAACAAGTATTGCTCGTAGGACCAGAAACTGCATGGGATTCAACTCCATTTAGGACTGGGAAACAAATGCTAGCTCGCCTACAAGAAACACACTCTGCTTTTGAGAAAAGAGCACTCATCTACTCTACTGGGTTTCCTATGGGGTCTGAACAGTGAGCTTGCTCAGAACAAAAGAACTGTGCTTCCTACACACATGGGCCATATCTAATTCAACTTTGCTTAGGTTACTGACAAGAACAGTAGCTCCTCTTCAGTCTAATACACTGTACTTGCTGGGAACAGACGCGAGTGCTATTTGTACTCTGTATGGCAATGGGAGCGCAATAGTGACTCTTCTTACCAGAAAACAACTCTTGCTCTTAGGACCACAAACTGCATGTGACTCAACTCCATTTAGGACTGGGAAACAAACGCTAGCTCCGCTCACAAGAAAGACACTCTGCTTTTGAGAAGAGCACTCTTCTACTCTATTGTGTTTCCTATAGGGCCAGAAAAGTGAGCTTGCTCAGAACATAATAACTGTGCTTCCTAAACACACAGGCCATATCTAGTTCAACTCTGCTTAGGAAACTGACAAGAACAGCAGCTCCTCTTCAGTCCAATACTATGTACATGCACGGAACAGATGCCAGTGCTATTTGCACTGTTTATGGCAATGGGAGCGCAATAGTGACTCTTCTTACCAGAAAAATCTCTTGCTCGTAGGACCAGAAACTGAACGGGATTCAATTCCATTTCTGACTGGGAAACAAACACTAGCTCGCCTTTCAATAAACACTCTGCTTTTGAGAAAAGAGCACTCTTCTACTCTACTGTGTTTCCTATGGGGTCCAAACAGTGAGCTTGCTCAGAACAAAAGAACTTTGCTTTCTACGCACATGGCCATATCTAGTTCAATTCTGTGTAGGAACCTGACAAGAACAGTAGATCCTCTTCAGTCAAATACACTGTACTTCCTGGGATCAGATGCCAGTGCTATTTGCCCTGTGTATGACAATGGGAGCGCAATAGTGACTCTTCTTACCAGAAAACAACTCTTGCTCGTAGGACCAGAAACTGAATGGGATTCAACTCCATTTAGGACTGGGAAACAAACGCTAGCTCGCCTTACAAGAAACACACTCTGCTTTTGAGAAAAGAGCAATCTTCTACTCTACTGTGTTTCCTATAGGGCCAGAACAGTGAGCTTGCTCAGAACATAAGAACTGTGCTTCCTACACACACGAGCCATATCTAGTTCAACTCTGCTTAGGAAACTGACAAGAACAGTAGCTCCTCTTCAGTCCGATACACTGTACTTGCTGGGAACAGACGGGAGAGCTATTTGCACTCTGTATGGCAATGGGAGCACAATAGTGACTTTCCTTACCAGAAAACAACTCTTGCTCGTAGGACCAGAAACTGCAAGTGATTCAACTCCATTTAGGACTGGGAAACAAACGCTAGCTCGCCTTACAGGAAACACACTCTGATTTAGAGAAAAGAGCAATCTTCTACTCTACTGTGTTTCCTATAGGGCCAGAACAGTGAGCTTGCTCAGAACATAAGAACTGTGCTTCCTACACACACGGGCCATATCTAGTTCAACTCTGCTTAGGAAACTGACAAGAACAGTAGCTCCTCTTCAGTCCGATACACTGTACTTGCTGGGAACAGACGGGAGTGCTATTTGCACTGTGTATGGCAATGGGAGCGCAATAGTGACTTTCCTTACCAGAAAACAACTCTTGCTCGTAGGACCAGAAACTGCATGTGATTCAACTCCATTTAGGAAAAGGAAACAAACGCTAGCTCGCCTTACAAGAAACACACTCTGCTTTTGAGAAAAGAGCACTCTTCTACTCTACTGTGTTTCCTATAGGGTCCGAACAGTGAGCTTGCTCAGAACAAAAGAACTGTGCTTCCTACACACACGGCCATATCTAGTTCAAGTCTGCTTAGGAACCTGACAAGAACAGTAGATCCTTTTCAGTCCAATACACTGTACTTGCTGGGAACAGACGCGAGTGCTATTTGCACAGTGTATGGCAATGGGAGCGCAATGTGACTTTCCTTACCAGAAAACAACTCTTGTTCTTAGGACCTGAAACTGCATGTGATTCAACTCCATTTAGGACTAGGAAACAAACGCTAGCTTGCCTTACAAGAAACACACTATGCTTTTGAGAAAAGAGCACTCTTCTACTCTACTGTGTTTCCTATAGGGCAGGAACAGTGAGCTTGCTCAGAACATAAGAACTGTGCTTCCTACACACACTGGCCATATCTAGTTCAACTCTGCTTAGGAAACTGACAAGAACAGTAGCTCCTCTTCAGTCCCATACACTGTACTTGCTGGGAACCGACGCGAGTGCTGCTTGCACTGTGTGTGGCAATGGGAGCACAATAGTGACTTTCCTTACCAGAAAACAACTCTTGCTCGTAGGACCAGAAACTGCATGTGATTCAACTCCATTTAGGACTGGGAAACAAAAGCTAGCTCACCTTACAGAAACACACTCTGCTTTTGAGAAAAGAGCACTCTTCTGCTCTACTGTGTTTCCTATGGGGTCTGAACAGTGAGCTTGCTCAGAACAAAAGAACTGTGCTTCCTACACACACGGGCCATATCTAGTTCAACTCAGCTTAGGAAACTGACAAGAACAGTAGCTCCTTTTCAGTCCAATACACTTTACTTGCGGGGAACTGACGCGAGTGCTATTTTCACTGTGTATGTCAATTGGAGCACAATAGTGACTAGTCTTACCAGAAAACAACTCTTGCTCGTAGGACAAAAAACTGCATGTGACTCAACTCCATTTAGGACTGGGAAACAAAGGCTAGCTCGCCTTACAAGAAACACAATCTGCTTTAGAGAAAAGAGCACTCTTCTACTCTACTGTGTTTCCTATACGGCCAGAACAGTGAGCTTGCTCATAACATAAGAACTCGCTTCCTACACACACGGGCCATATCTAGTTCAACTCTGCTTAGGAACCTGACAAGAACAGTAGCTCCTCTTCAGTCCAATACACTGTACTTGCTGGGAACAGACACATGTGCTATTTGCACTGTGTATGGCAATGGGAGCACAATAATGACTTTTCTTACCAGAAAATATTTCTTGCTCGTAGGACCAGAAACTGTCTGTGATTCAACTCCATTTAGGACTGGGAAACAAACGCGAGCTCGCCTTACAAGAAACACACTCTGCATTAGAGAAAAGAGCACTCTTCTACTCTACTGTTTTTCCTGTAGGACCAGAACAGTGAGCTTGCTCAGAACATAATAACTGTGCTTCCTAAACACACGGGCCATATCTATTTCAACTCTGCTTAGGAAACTGACAAGAACAGCAGCTCCTCTTCAGTCCGATACACTGTACTTGCTGAGAACAGACGCGAGTGCTATGTGCACTGTGTATGGCAATTGGAGCACAGTAGTGACTCGTCTTACCAGAAAACAACTCTGGCACGTAGGACAAAAAACTGCATGTGACTCAACTCCATTTAGGACTGGGAAACAAACGCTAGCTCGACTTCCAAGAAACACACTCTGCTTTTGAGAAAAGAGCACTCTTCTACTCTACTGTGTTTCCTATGTGTTCCAAAAAGTGAGCTTCTTCAGAACAAAAAAACTGTGCTTCCTACACACACGGCCATATCTAGTTCAATTCTGCTTAGGAACCTGACAAGAACAGTAGATTCTCTTCAGTCCAATACACTGTACTTGCTTGGAACAGACGCCAGTGCTATTTGACCTGTGTATGGCAATGGCATAGCAATAGTGACTCTTGTTACCATAAAACAACTCTTGCTCGTAAGACTAGAAACTGCATGTGATTCAACTCTATTTAGGATTGGGAAACAAACGCTAGCTCGCCTTACAAGAAGCACACTCTGCTTTAGAGAAAAGAGCACTCTTCTACTCTACTGTGTTTCCTATAGGGCCAGAACAGTGAGCTTGCTCAGAACAAAAGAACTGTGCTTCCAACACAGGGCCATAACTAGTTCAACTCTGCTTAGGAAACTGACAAGAACAGTAGCTCCTCTTCAGTCCAATACACTGTACTTGCTGGCAACAGGCGCATGTGCTATTTGCACTGTGTATGTCAATGGGAGCGCAATAATGACCCTCCTTACCAGAAAACAACTCTTGCTCATAGGACTAGAAACTGCATGTGATTCCACTCCATTTAGGACAGGGAAACAAATGCTTGCTCGCCTTACAAGAAACACACTCTGCTTTAGAGAAAATAGCACTGTTCTACTCTACTGTGTTTCCTATGGTGTCCAAACAGTGAGCTTGCTCAGAACAAAAGAACTGTGCTTAATACACACACGGACCACATCTAGTTCAACTCTGCTTAGGAAACTGACAAGAACAGTAGCTCCTCTTCAGTCCAATACACTGTACTTGCTGGGAAAAGACGCGAGTGCTATTTGCCTTGTGTAGGGCAATGGGAGCACAATAGTGACTTTCCTTACCAGAAAACAACTCTTGTTCATAGGACCAGAAACTGCATGTGATTCAACTCCAATTAGGACTGGGAAACAAACTCTAGCTCGCTTTACAAGAAACACACTCTGCTTTTGAGAAAAGAGCACTCTTCTACTCTACTGTGTTTCCTATAGGGCCAGAACAGTGAGCTTTCTCAGAACATAAGAACTGTCCTTCCTACACACACGGGCCATATCTAGTTCAACTCTGCTTAGGAAACTGACAAGAACAGTAGCTCCTCTTCAGTCCGATACACTGTACTTGTGGGGAACAGAAGCGAGTGATATTTGCACTGTGTATGGCAATTGGAGCACAATAGTGACTTGTCTTGCCAGAAAACAACTCTTGCTCGTTGGACAAAAAACTGCATGTGACTCAACTCCATTTAGGACTGGGAAACAAACGCTAGCTCGACTTCCAAGAAACACACTCTGCTTTTGAGAAAAGAGCACTCTTCTACTCTACTGTGTTTCCTATGTGTTCCGAACAGTGAGCTTGCTCAGAACAAAAAAACTGTGCTTCCTACACACACGGCCATATCTAGTTCAAGTCTGCTTAGGAAACAAACAAGAACAGTAGCACCTCTTCAGTCCAATACACTGTACTTGCTGGGAACAGACGCGAGTGCTATTTGTCCTGTGTATGTCAAAGGCAGCGCAATAGTGACTCTTCTTACCATAAAACAACTCTTGCTCGTAGGACCAGAAACTGCATGTGATTCATCTCCATTTGGGACTGGGAAACAAACTCTAGCTCGCTTTACAAGAAACACACTCTGCTTTTGAGAAAAGAGCACTCTTCTACTCTACTGTGTTTTCTATAGGGCCAGAAGAGTGAGCTTGCTCAGAAAAAAAGAACTGTGCTTCCTACACACACGGACCATATCTAGTTCAACTCTGCTTAGGAAACTGAGAAGAACAGTAGCTCCTCTTCAGTCCAAAACACTGTACTTGCTGGGAACAGACGGGAGGGCTATTTGCACTGAGTATGGCAATGGGAGCGCAATAGTGACTTTCCTTTCCAGAAAACAACTCTTGATCGTAGGACCACAAACTGCATGTGATTCCACTCCATTTAGGACTGGGAAACAAATGCTAGCTCGCCTTACAAAAACACACTCTGCTTTAGAGAAAAGAGCACTCTTTTACTCTACTGTGTTTCCTAAGAGATCCAAACAGTGAGCTTGCTCAAAACAAAAGAACTGTGCTTCCTACACATACGGACCATATCTAGTTCAACTCTGCTTAGGAAACTGACAAGAACAGTAGCTAATCTTCAGTCCAGTACACTGTACTTGCTGGGAAAAGACGCGAGTGCTATTTGCCTTGTGTAGGGCAATGGGATCACAATAGTGACTTTCCTTACCAGAAAACAACTCTTGCTCGTAGGACCAGAAACTGCATGTGATTCAACTCCTTTTCGGAGTAGGAAACAAACGCTAGCTCGCCTTACAAAAACACACTCTGCTTTTGAGAAAAGAGCACTCTTCTACTCTACTTTGTTTCCTGTGGTGTCCGAACATTGAGCTTGCTCAGAACAAAAGAACTGTGCTTCCTACACACATGGCCATATCTATTTCAATTCTGCTTAGGAACCTGACAAGAAGAGTAGCTCCTCTTCAGTCCGATACACTGTATTGCTGGGAACAGACGCGAGTGCTATTTGCACTGTGTATGGCAATGGGAGCGCAATAGTGACTTTCCTTTCCAGAAAACAACTCTTGCTCGTAGGACCAGAAACTGCACGTGATTCAACTCCATTTAGGACTGGGAAACAAATGCTAGCTTGCCTTACATGAAACACACTCTGCTTTTGAGAAAAGAGCACTCTTCTACTCTACTGTGTTTCCTATGGGGTCCGAACAGTGAGTTTGCTCAGAACAAAAGAACTTTGCTTCCTACACACACGGGCCATATCTAGTTCAACTCTGCTTAGGAAACTGACAAGAACACTAGCTCCTCTTCAGTCCCATACACATTACTTTCGGGGAACAGACGAGAGTGCTATTTGCACTGTGTATGGCAAGTGGAGCACAATAGTGACTTGTCTTACCAGAAAACAACTCTGGCTCGTAGGACAAAAAACTGCATGTGACTCAACTCCATTTAGGACTGGGAAACAAACGCTAGCTCGACTTCCAAGAAACACACTCTGCTTTTGAGAAAAGAGCACTCTTCTACTCTACTGTGTTTCCTATGTGTTCCAAACAGTGAGCTTCTTCAGAACAAAAAAACTGTGCTTCCTACACACACGGCCATATCTAGTTCAATTCTGCTTAGGAACCTGACAAGAACAGTAGATCCTCTTCAGTCCAATGCACTGTACTTGCTTGGAACAGACGCCAGTGCTATTTGACCTGTGTATGGCAATGGCATAGCAATAGTGACTCTTGTTACCATAAAACAACTCTTGCTCGTAAGACTAGAAACTGCATGTGATTCTACTCTATTTAGGACTGGGAAACAAACGCTAGCTCGCCTTACAAGAAGGACACTCTGCTTTAGAGAAAAGAGCACTCTTCTACTCTACTGTGTTTCCTATAGGGCCAGAACAGTGAGCTTGCTCAGAACAAAAGAACTGTGCTTCCAACACAGGGCCATAACTAGTTCAACTCTGCTTAGGAAACTGACAAGAACAGTAGCTCCTCTTCCGTCCAATACACTGTACTTGCTGGGAACAGACGGGAGGGCTATTTGCACTGTGGATGGCAATGGGAGCAAAATAGTGACTTTCCTTACCAGAAAACAGCTCTTGCTCGTAGGACCAGAAACTGCATGTGATTCAACTCCATTTAGGACTGGGAAACAAATGCTAGCTCACCTTACATGAAACACACTCTGCTTTTGATTAAAGAGCACTCTTCTACTCTACTGTGTTTCCTATGAGGTCCGAACAGTGAGCTTGCTCAGAACAAAAGAACTGTGCTTCCTACACACACAGGCCATATCTAGTTCAACTCTGCTTAGGAAACTGACAAGAACAGTAGCTCCTCTTCAGTCCAATACACTGTACTTGCTGGCAACAGGCGCATGTGCTATTTGCACTGTGTATGTCAATGGGAGCGCAATAATGAATTTCCTTACCAGAAAACAACTCTTGCTCATAGGACTAGAAACTGCATGTGATTCCACTCCATTTAGGACAGGGAAACAAATGCTAGCTCGCCTTACAAGAAACACACTCTGCTTTAGAGAAAATAGCACTGTTCTACTCTACTGTGTTTCCTATGGGGTCCAAACAGTGAGCTTGCTCAGAACAAAAGAACTGTGCTTAATACACACACGGACCACATCTAGTTCAACTCTGCTTAGGAAACTGACAAGAACAGTAGCTCCTCTTCAGTCCAATACACTGTACTTGCTGGGAAAAGACGCAAGTGCTATTTGCCTTGTGTAGGGCAATGGGAGCACAATAGTGACTTTCCTTACCAGAAAACAACTCTTGCTCGTAGGACCAGAAACTGCAAGTGATTCAACTCCATTTAGGACTGGGAAACAAACGCTAGCTCACCTTACAAGAAACACACTGCTTTAGAGAAAAGAGCACTCTTCTACTCTACTGTGTTTCCTATGAGGTCCAAACAGTGAGCTTGCTCAGAACAAAAGAACTGTGGTTCCTACACACACGGGCCATATCTAGTTCAACTCTGCTTAGGAAATTGACAAGAACAGTAGCTCCTCTTCAGTCCAATACACTTTACTTGCGGGGAACTGACGCGAGTGCTATTTTCACTGTGTATGGCAATTGGAGCACAATAGTGACTAGTCTTACCAGAAAACAACTCTTGCTCGTAGGACAAAAAACTGCATGTGAGTCAACTCCATTTAGGACTGGGAAACAAACGCTAGCTCGCCTTACAGGAAACACACTCTGATTTAGAGAAAAGAGCAATCTTCTACTCTACTGTGTTTCCTATAGGGCCAGAACAGTGAGCTTGCTCAGAACATAAGAACTGTGCTTCCTACACACACGGGCCATATCTAGTTCAACTCTGCTTAGGAAACTGACAAGAACAGTAGCTCCTCTTCAGTCCGATACACTGTACTTGCTGGGAACAGACGGGAGTGCTATTTGCACTGTGTATGGCAATGGGAGCGCAATAGTGACTTTCCTTACCAGAAAACAACTCTTGCTCGTAGGACCAGAAACTGCATGTGATTCAACTCCATTTAGGAAAAGGAAACAAACGCTAGCTCGCCTTACAAGAAACACACTCTGCTTTTGAGAAAAGAGCACTCTTCTACTCTACTGTGTTTCCTATAGGGTCCGAACAGTGAGCTTGCTCAGAACAAAAGAACTGTGCTTCCTACACACACGGCCATATCTAGTTCAAGTCTGCTTAGGAACCTGACAAGAACAGTAGATCCTTTTCAGTCCAATACACTGTACTTGCTGGGAACAGACGCGAGTGCTATTTGCACAGTGTATGGCAATGGGAGCGCAAAGTGACTTTCCTTACCAGAAAACAACTCTTGTTCTTAGGACCTGAAACTGCATGTGATTCAACTCCATTTAGGACTAGGAAACAAACGCTAGCTTGCCTTACAAGAAACACACTATGCTTTCGAGAAAAGAGCACTCTTCTACTCTACTGTGTTTCCTATAGGGCCAGAACAGTGAGCTTGCTCAGAACATAAGAACTGTGCTTCCTACACACACGGGCCATATCTAGTTCAACTCTGCTTAGGAAACTGACAAGAACAGTAGCTCCTCTTCAGTCCCATACACTGTACTTGCTGGGAACCGACGCGAGTGCTACTTGCACTGTGTGTGGCAATGGGAGCACAATAGTGACTTTCCTTACCAGAAAACAACTCTTGCTCGTAGGACCAGAAACTGCATGTGATTCAACTCCATTTAGGACTGGGAAACAAAAGCTAGCTCACCTTACAGAAACACACTCTGCTTTTGAGAAAGAGCACTCTTCTGCTCTACTGTGTTTCCTATGTGGTCTGAACAGTGAGCTTGCTCAGAACAAAAGAACTGTGCTTCCTACACACACGGGCCATATCTAGTTCAACTCAGCTTAGGAAACTGACAAGAACAGTAGCTCCTTTTCAGTCCAATACACTTTACTTGCGGGGAACTGACGCGAGTGCTATTTTCACTGTGTATGTCAATTGGAGCACAATAGTGACTAGTCTTACCAGAAAACAACTCTTGCTCGTAGGACAAAAAACTGCATGTGACTCAACTCCATTTAGGACTGGGAAACAAACGCTAGCTCGCCTTACAAGAAACACAATCTGCTTTAGAGAAAAGAGCACTCTTCTACTCTACTGTGTTTCCTATAGGGCCAGAACAGTGAGCTTGCTCATAACATAAGAACTCGCTTCCTACACACACGGGCCATATCTAGTTCAACTCTGCTTAGGAACCTGACAAGAACAGTAGCTCCTCTTCAGTCCAATACACAGTACTTGCTGGGAACAGACACATGTGCTATTTGCACTGTGTATGGCAATGGGAGCACAATAATGACTTTCCTTACCAGAAAATATTTCTTGCTCGTAGGACCAGAAACTGTCTGTGATTCAACTCCATTTAGGACTGGGAAACAAACGCGAGCTCGCCTTACAAGAAACACACTCTGCATTAGAGAAAAGAGCACTCTTCTACTCTACTGTGTTTCCTGTAGGACCAGAACAGTGAGCTTGCTCAGAACATAATAACTGTGCTTCCTAAACACACGGGCCATATCTATTTCAACTCTGCTTAGGAAACTGACAAGAACAGCAGCTCCTCTTCAGTCCGATACACTGTACTTGCTGAGAACAGACGCGAGTGCTATGTGCACTGTGTATGGCAATTGGAGCACAGTAGTGATTCGTCTTACCAGAAAACAACTCTTGCTCGTAGGACCAAAAACTGCATGTGACTCAACTCCATTTAGGACTGGGAAACAAACTCTAGCTCACCTTACAAGAAACACACTCTGCTTTTGAGAAAAGAGCACTCTTCTACTCTACTGTGTTTCCTATAGGGCCAGAACAGTGAGCTTGCTCATAATATAAGAACTCGCTTCCTACACACACGGGCCATATCTAGTTCAACTCTGCTTAGGAACCTGACAAGAACAGTAGCTCCTCTTCAGTCCAATACACTGTACTTGCTGGGAACAGACGCTTGTGCTATTTGCACTGTGTATGGCAATGGGAGCACAATAGTGACTTTCTTTACCAGAAAACAACTCTTGCTCGTAGGACCAGAAACTGCAAGTGATTCAACTCCATTTAGGACTGGGAAACAAACGCTAGCTCACCTTACAAGAAACGCACTGCTTTAGAGAAAAGAGCACTCTTCTACTCTACTGTGTTTCCTATGGGGTCCAAACAGTGAGCTTGCTCAGAACAAAAGAATTGTGGTTCCTACACACACGGACCATATGTAGTTCAACTCTGCTTAGGAAACTGACTAGAACAGTAGCTCCTCTTCAGTCCAATACACTGTACTTGCTGGGAACAGACGCGAGTGCTATTTACACTGTGTATGGCAATGAGAGCGCAATAGTGACTTTCCTTACCAGAAAACAACTCTTGCTCGTAGGACCACAAACTGCATGTGATTCAACGCGATTTAGGACTGGGAAACAAATGCTAGCTCGCCTTACAAGAAACAAACTCTGCTTTAGAAAAAGAGCACTCTTCTACTCTACTGTGTTTCCTACAGGGCCAGAACAGTGAGCTTGCTCAGAACAAAAGAACTGTGCTTCCTACACGGGCCATATTTAGTTCAACTCTGCTTAGATAACTGACAAGAACAGTAGATCCTCTTCAGTCCAATACACTGTACTTGCTGGGAACAGACGCCAGTGCTATTTGCACTGTGTATGGCATTTGTAGCACAATAGTGACTCGTCTTATGAGAAAACAACTCTTGCTCATAGAACAAAAAACTGCATGTGACTCAACTCCATTTAGGACTGGGAAACAAACTCTAGCTCGCTTTACAAGAAACACACTCTGCTTTTGAGAAAAGAGCACGCTTCTACTCTACTGTGCTTCCTATAGGGCCAGAACAGTGAGCTTGCTCAAAACAAAAAAACTGTGCTTCCTACACACACGGCCATATCTAGTTCAAGTCTGCTTAGGAACCTGACAAGAACAGTAGATCCTTTTCAGTCCAATACACTGTACTTGCTGGGAACAGACCCGAGTGCTATTTGCACAGTGTATGGCAATGGGAGCGCAATGTGACTTTCCTTACCAGAAAACAACTCTTGTTCTTAGGACCTGAAACTGCATGTGATTCAACTCCATTTAGGACTAGGAAACAAACGCTAGCTTGCCTTACAAGAAACACACTATGCTTTTGAGAAAAGAGCACTCTTCTACTCTACTGTGTTTCCTATAGTGCCAGAACAGTGAGCTTGCTCAGAACATAAGAACTGTGCTTCCTACACACACGGGCCATATCTAGTTCAACTCTGCTTAGGAAACTGACAAGAACAGTAGCTCCTCTTCAGTCCCATACACTGTACTTGCTGGGAACCGATGCGAGTGCTACTTGCACTGTGTGTGGCAATGGGAGCACAATAGTGACTTTCCTTACCAGAAAACAACCCTGGCGCGTAGGACAAAAAACTGCATGTGACTCAACTCCATTTAGGACTGGGAAACAAACGCTAGCTCGACTTCCAAGAAACACACTCTGCTTTTGAGAAAAGAGCACTCTTCTACTCTACTGTGTTTCCTATGTGTTCCAAACAGTGAGCTTCTTCAGAACAAAAAAACTGTGCTTCCTACACACACGGCCATATCTAGTTCAATTCTGCTTAGGAACCTGACAAGAACAGTAGATTCTCTTCAGTCCAATACACTGTACTTGCTTGGAACAGACGCCAGTGCTATTTAACCTGTGTATGGCAATGGCATAGCAATAGTAACTCTTGTTACCATAAAACAACTCTTGCTCGTAAGACTAGAAACTGCATGTGATTCAACTCTATTTAGGACTGGGAAACAAACGCTAGCTCGCCTTACAAGAAGCACACTCTGCTTTAGAGAAAAGAGCACTCTTCTACTCTACTGTGTTTCCTATAGGGCCAGAACAGTGAGCTTGCTCAGAACAAAAGAACTGTGCTTCCAACACAGGGCCATAACTAGTTCAACTCTGCTTAGGAAACTGACAAGAACAGTAGCTCCTCTTCAGTCCAATACACTGTACTTGCTGGCAACAGGCGCATGAGCTATTTGCACTGTGTATGTCAATGGGAGCGCAATAATGACTTTCCTTACCAGAAAACAACTCTTGCTCATAGGACTAGAAACTGCATGTGATTCCACTCCATTTAGGACAGGGAAACAAATGCTTGCTCGCCTTACAAGAAACACACTCTGCTTTAGAGAAAATAGCACTGTTCTACTCTACTGTGTTTCCTATGGGGTCCAAACAGTGAGCTTGCTCAGAACAAAAGAACTGTGCTTAATACACACACGGACCACATCTAGTTCAACTCTGCTTAGGAAACTGACAAGTACAGTAGCTCCTCTTCAGTCCAATACACTGTACTTGCTGGGAAAAGACGCGAGTGCTATTTGCCTTGTGTAGGGCAATGGGAGCACAATAGTGACTTTCCTTACCAGAAAACAACTCTTGTTCGTAGGACCAGAAACTGCATGTGATTCAACTCCATTTAGGACTGGGAAACAAACTCTAGCTCGCTTTACAAGAAACACACTCTGCTTTTGAGAAAAGAGCACTCTTCTACTCTACTGTGTTTCCTATAGGGCCAGAACAGTGAGCTTGCTCAGAACATAAGAACTGTGCTTCCTACACACACGGGCCATATCTAGTTCAACTCTGCTTAGGAAACTGACAAGAACAGTAGCTCCTCTTCAGTCCGATACACTGTACTTGTGGGGAACAGAAGCGAGTGATATTTGCACTGTGTATGGCAATTGGAGCACAATAGTGACTTGTCTTACCAGAAAACAACTCTTGCTCGTTGGACAAAAAACTGCATGTGACTCAACTCCATTTAGGACTGGGAAACAAACGCTAGCTCGACTTCCAAGAAACACACTCTGCTTTTGAGAAAAGAGCACTCTTCTACTCTACTGTGTTTCCTATGTGTTCCGAACAGTGAGCTTGCTCAGAACAAAAAAACTGTGCTTCCTACACACACGGCCATATCTAGTTCAAGTCTGCTTAGGAAACAAACAAGAACAGTAGCTCCTCTTCAGTCCAATACACTGTACTTGCTGGGAACAGACGCCAGTGCTATTTGTCCTGTGTATGTCAAAGGCAGCGCAATAGTGACTCTTCTTACCATAAAACAACTCTTGCTCGTAGGACCAGAAACTGCATGTGATTCATCTCCATTTGGGACTGGGAAACAAACTCTAGCTCGCTTTACAAGAAACACACTCTGCTTTTGAGAAAAGAGCACTCTTCTAGTCTACTGTGTTTTCTATAGGGCCAGAAGAGTGAGCTTGCTCAGAAAAAAAGAACTGTGGTTCCTACACACACGGACCATATCTAGTTCAACTCTGCTTAGGAAACTGAGAAGAACAGTAGCTCCTCTTCAGTCCAAAACACTGTACTTGCTGGGAACAGACGGGAGGGCTATTTGCACTGAGTATGGCAATGGGAGCACAATAGTGACTTTCCTTTCCAGAAAACAACTCTTGCTCGTAGGACCACAAACTGCATGTGATTCCACTCCATTTAGGACTGGGAAACAAATGCTAGCTCGCCTTACAAAAACACACTCTGCTTTAGAGAAAAGAGCACTCTTTTACTCTACTGTGTTTCCTAAGAGGTCCAAACAGTGAGCTTGCTCAAAACAAAAGAACTGTGCTTCCTACACATACGGACCATATCTAGTTCAACTCTGCTTAGGAAACTGACAAGAACAGTAGCTAATCTTCAGTCCAGTACACTGTACTTGCTGGGAAAAGACGCGAGTGCTATTTGCCTTGTGTAGGGCAATGGGATCGCAATAGTGACTTTCCTTACCAGAAAACAACTCTTGCTCGTAGGACCAGAAACTGCATGTGATTCAACTCCATTTCGGAGTAGGAAACAAACGCTAGCTCGCCTTACAAGAAGCACACTCTGCTTTAGAGAAAAGAGCACTCTTCTACTCTACTGTGTTTCCTATAGGGCCAGAACAGTGAGCTTGCTCAGAACAAAAGAACTGTGCTTCCAACACAGGGCCATAACTAGTTCAACTCTGCTTAGGAAACTGACAAGAACAGTAGCTCATCTTCCGTCCAATACACTGTACTTGCTGGGAACAGACGGGAGGGCTATTTGCACTGTGGATGGCAATGGGAGCAAAATAGTGACTTTCCTTACCAGAAAACAGCTCTTGCTCGTAGGACCAGAAACTGCATGTGATTCAACTCCATTTAGGACTGGGAAACAAATGCTAGCTCGCCTTACATGAAACACACTCTGCTTTTGATTAAAGAGCACTCTTCTACTCTACTGTGTTTCCTATGAGGTCCGAACAGTGAGCTTGCTCAGAACAAAAGAACTGTGCTTCCTACACACACAGGCCATATCTAGTTCAACTCTGCTTAGGAAACTGACAAGAACAGTAGCTCCTCTTCAGTCCAATACACTGTACTTGCTGGCAACAGGCTCATGTGCTATTTGCACTGTGTATGTCAATGGGAGCGCAATAATGACTTTCCTTACCAGAAAACAACTCTTGCTCATAGGACTAGAAACTGCATGTGATTCCACTCCATTTAGGACAGGGAAACAAATGCTAGCTCGCCTTACAAGAAACACACTCTGCTTTAGAGAAAATAGCACTGTCCTACTCTACTGTGTTTTTTATGGGGTCCAAACAGTGAGCTTGCTCAGAACAAAAGAACTGTGCTTAATACACACACGGACCACATCTAGTTCAACTCTGCTTAGGAAACTGACAAGAACAGTAGCTCCTCTTCAGTCCAATACACTGTACTTGCTGGGAAAAGACGCAAGTGCTATTTGCCTTGTGTAGGGCAATGGGAGCACAATAGTGACTTTCCTTACCAGAAAACAACTCTTGTTCGTAGGACCAGAAACTGCATGTGATTCAACTCCATTTAGGACTGGGAAACAAACTCTAGCTCGCTTTACAAGAAACACACTCTGCTTTTGAGAAAAGAGCACTCTTCTACTCTACTGTGTTTCCTATAGGGCCAGAACAGTGAGCTTGCTCAGAACATAAGAACTGTGCTTCCTACACACACGGGCCATATCTAGTTCAACTCTGCTTAGGAAACTGACAAGAACAGTAGCTCCTCTTCAGTCCGATACACTGTACTTGTGGGGAACAGAAGCGAGTGATATTTGCACTGTGTATGGCAATTGGAGCACAATAGTGACTTGTCTTACCAGAAAACAACTCTTGCTCGTTGGACAAAAAACTGCATGTGACTCAACTCCATTTAGGACTGGGAAACAAACGCTAGCTCGCCTTCCAAGAAACACACTCTGCTTTTGAGAAAAGAGCACTCTCCTACTCTACTGTGTTTCCTATGTGTTCCGAACAGTGAGCTTGCTCAGAACAAAAAAACTGTGCTTCCTACACACACGGCCATATCTAGTTCAAGTCTGCTTAGGAACCTGAGAAGAACAGTAGATCCTCTTCAGTCCAATACACTGTACTTGCTGCGAACAGATGTGAGTGCTATTTGTCCTGTGTATGTCAAAGGCAGCGCAATAGTGACTCTTCTTACCATAAAACAACTCTTGCTCGTAGGACCAGAAACTGCATGTGATTCATCTCCATTTGGGACTGGGAAACAAACTCTAGCTCGCTTTACAAGAAACACACTCTGCTTTTGAGAAAAGAGCACTCTCCTACTCTACTGTGTTTCCTATGTGTTCCGAACAGTGAGCTTGCTCAGAAAAAAAGAACGTGCTTCCTACACACACGGACCATATCTAGTTCAACTCTGCTTAGGAAACTGAGAAGAACAGTAGCTCCTCTTCAGTCCAAAACACTGTACTTGCTGGGAACAGACGGGAGGGCTATTTGCACTGAGTATGGCAATGGGAACACAATAGTGACTTTCCTTTCCAGAAAACAACTCTTGCTCGTAGGACCACAAACTGCATGTGATTCCACTCCATTTAGGACTGGGAAACAAATGCTAGCTCGCCTTACAAAAACACACTCTGCTTTAGAGAAAAGAGCACTCTTTTACTCTACTGTGTTTCCTAAGGGATCCAAACAGTGAGCTTGCTCAGAACAAAAGAACTGTGCTTCCTACACATACGGACCATATCTAGTTCAACTCTGCTTAGGAAACTGACAAGAACAGTAGCTCCTATTCACTCCAATACACTGTTCTTGCGGGGAACAGACAAGAGTGCTATTTGCACTGTGTATGGCAATTGGAGCACAATAGTGACTTGTCTTACCAGAAAACAACTGTTGCTCGTAGGACAAAAAACTGCATGTGACTCAACTCCATTTAGGACTGGGAAACAAACACTAGCTCGACTTCCAAGAAGCAATCTCTGCTTTTGAGAAAAGAGCACTCTTCTACTCTACTGTGTTTCCTATGTGTTCCGAACAGTGAGCTTGCTCAGAACACAAAAACTGTGCTTCCTACACACACGGGCCCTATCTAGTTCAATTCTACTTAGGAAACTGACAAGAACAGTAGAACCTCTTCAGTCCAATACACTGCACATGCTGGGAACAGACGCCAGTGCTATTTGCCCTGAGTATGACAATGGGAGCGCAATAGTGACTCTTCTTACCAGAAAACAACTCTTGTTCGTAGGACAAGAAACTGCATGTGATTCAACTCGATTTAGGACTGGGAAAGAAACGCTAGCTCGCCTTACAAGAAACACACTCTGCTTTTGAGAAAAGAGCACTCTCCAACTCTACTGTGTTTCCTATAGGGCCAGAGCAGTGAACTTTCTCAGAACAAAAGAACTGTGCTTCCTACACACGGGCCATATCTAGATATACTCTGCTTAGGAAACTTACAAGAACAGTAGCTGCTCTTCAGTCCCATACACCGTACTTGCTGGGAACAGACGCCAGTGCTATTTGCACTGTGTATGACAATGGGAGCGCAATAGTGACTCTTCTTACCAGAAAACAACTCTTGCTCGTAGGACCAGAAACGGCATGGGATTCAACTCCATTTTTGACTGGGACGCAAATACTAGCTCGCCTTTCAAGAAACACAATTTACTTTTGAGAAAAGAGCACTCATCTACTCTACTGTGTTTCCCATGGTGTCCGCACAGTGTGCTTTCTCAGAACAAAAGAACTGTGCTTCCTACACACACGAGTCATATCTAGTTCAACTCCTTTTAGGAAAATGACAAGAAGAGTAGCTCCTCTTCAGTCCAATACACTGTACTTGCTGGGAACAGACGCGAGTGCTATTTGCACTATGTATGGCAATGGGAGCACAATAGTGACTTTCCTTACCAGAAAACAACTCTTGCTCATAGGACCAGAAATTGGATGTGATTCAACTTCATTTAGGACTGGGAAACAAACGCTAGCTCGCCTTACAAGAAACACACTCTGCTTTTAAGAAAAGAGCACTCTTCTACTCTACTGTGTTTCCTATAGGGCCAGAACAATGAGCTTGAACAGAACAAGAGAACTGTGCTTCCTACACACACGGCCATATCTAGTTAAATTTTGCTTAGAAAACTGAAAAGAACAGTAGATCCTCTTCAGTCCAATACACTGTACATGCTGGGAACAGATGCCAGTGCTATTTGCCCTGTGTATGACAATGGGAGCGCAATAGTGACTCTTCTTACCAGAAAACAACTCTTGCTCATAGGACCACAAACTGCATGGGATTCAACTCCATTTAGTACTGGGTAACAAACGCTATCTCGCCTTACAAGAAACACACTCTGCTTTTGAGAAAAGAGCACTCTTCTACTCTACTGTGTTTCCTATGGGGTACGAACAGTGAGCTTGCTCAGAACAAAGGAACTGTGCTTCCTACACACTCGGGCCATATCTAGTTCAACTCTGCTTAGGAAACTGACAAGAACAGTAGCTGCTCTTCAGTCCAATACACTGTACTTGCTGGGAACAGACACGAGTGCTATTTGCACTGTGTATGGCAATGGGAGCACAATAGTGACTCTTCTTACCAGAAAACAACTCTTGCTCGTAGGACCACAAACTGCATGGGATTCAACTCCATTTCTGACTGGGAAACAAATTCTAGCTTGCCTTTCCAGAAACACAATCAGTTTTGAGAAGAGAGCACTCATCTACTCTACTGTGTTTCCTATGATGTCTGCACAGTGAGCTTTCTCAGAACAAAAGAAGTGTGCTTCCTACACACATGGGCCATATCTGGTTCAACTCCTCTTAGGAAAATGACAAGAACAGTAGCTCCTCTTCAGTCCAATACATTGTACTTGCTGGGAACAGACGCGAGTGCTATTTGCACTATGTATGGCAATGGGAGTACAACAGTGACTTTCCTTACCAGAAAACAACTCTTGCTCATATGACCAGAAACTGCATGTGATTCAACTGCATTTAGGACTGGGAAACAAACGCTAGCTCGCCTTACAAGAAACACACTCTGCTTTTGATTAAAGAGCACTCTTCTACTCTTCTGTGTATCCTATAGGGCCAGAACAGTGAGCTTGATCAGAAAAAGAGAACTGTGCTTCCTACACACACGGCCATATCTAGTTCAATTCTGCTTAGGAAACTGACAAGAACAGTAGATCCTCTTCAGTCCAATACACTGTACATGCTATGAACAGACGCCAGTGCTATTTGCCCAGTGTATGACAATGGGAGCACAATAGTGACTCTTCTTACCAGAAAACATCTCTTGCTCGTAGGACCACAAACTGCATGGGATTCAACTCCATTTAGTACCGTGAAACAAATGCTATCTTGCCTTACAAGAAACACACTCTGCTTTTGAAAAAAGAGCACGCTTCTACTCTATTATGTTTCCAATGGGGTCTGAACAGTGAGCTTGCTCAGAACAAAAGAACTGTGCTTCCTACACACACGGCCATATCTAGTTCAACTCTGCTTAGGAAACTGACAAGAACAGTAGCTCCTCTTCAGTCCAATACACTGTACTTGCTGGAAACAGACGCGACTGCTATTTGCACTGTGTATGGCAAAGGGAGCGCAATAGTGACTTTCCTTAAGAGAAAACAACTCTTGCTGATAGGACCAAAAAATTGCATGTGATTCAACTCCATTTAGGACTGGAAACAAACGTTAGCTCGCCTTACAAGAAACACACCCTGCTTTTCAGAAAAGAGCACTCTTCTACTCTACTGTGTTTCCTATAGGGCCAGAACAGAGTGCTTGCTCAGAACAAAAGAACTGTGCTTCCTACATACACGGCCATAACTAGTTCAATTCTGCTTAGGAACCTGACAAGAACAGTAGGTTCTCTTCAGTCCAATACACCGTACATGCTGGGAACCAACGCCAGTGCTATTTGCCCTGTGTATGACAATGGGAGCACAATATTGACTCTTCTTACCCGAAAAAAACTCTTACTCGTAGGACCAGAAACTGCATGTGATTCAACTCCATTTAGGACTGGGAAAAAAACGCTAGCTCGCCTTACAAGAAACACACTCTGCTTTTGAGAAAAGAGCACTCTTCTACTCTACTGTGTTTCCTATGTTTTCCGCACAGTGAGCTTGCTCAGAACAAAAGAACTGTGCTTCCTACACACACAGGCCGTATCTAGTTCAACTCTGCTTAGAAAACTGACAAGAACAGTAGCTGTTCTTCATTCGAATACACTGTACTTGCTGGGAACCGACGCCAGTGCTATTTGCACTTGTATGGCAATGGGAGCCCAATAGTGACTCTTCTTACCAGAAAAAAACTCTTGCTCGTAGGACCAGAAACGGCATGGGATTCAACTCCATTTCTGACTGGGAAGCAAATACTAGCTCGCCTTTCAAGAAACACAATCTAATTTTGAGAAAAGAGCTCTCATCTACTCTACTGTGTTTCCGATGGTGTCCGCACAGTGTGCTTTCTGAGAACAAAAGAACTGTGCTTCCTACACATACGAGCCATATCTAGTTCAACTCTGCTTAGGAAACTGACAAGAACAGTAGCTCCTGTTCAGTCCAATACACTGTACTTGCTGGGAACAGACGCGAGTGCTATTTGCACTATGTATGGGAATGGGAGCGCAATAGTGACTTTCCTTACCAGAAAACAACTCTTGCTCATAGGACCAGAAACTGCATGTGATTCAACTCCATTTAGGACTGGGAAACAAACGCTAGCTCGCCTTACAAGAAACACACTCTGCTTTTGAGAAAAGAGCACTGTTATACTCTACTGTGTTTCCTATGTGTTCCGCACTGTGAGCTTGCTCAGAACAAAAGAACTGTGCGTCCTACACACACGGGCCATATCTAGTTCAACTCTGCTTAGAAAACTGACAAGAACAGTAGCTCCTCTTCAGTCCAATACACTGTACTTGCGGGGAACAGACACGAGTGCTATTTGCACTGTGTATGGCAATAGGAGCACAATAGTGACTTGTCTTACCAGAAAACAACTGTTGCTCGTAGGACAAAAAACTGCATGTGACTCAACTCCATTTAGGACTGGGAAACAAACACTAGCTCGACTTCCAAGAAGCACACTCTGCTTTTGAGAAAAGAGCACTCTTCTACTCTACTGTGTTTCCTATGTGTTCAGAACAGTGAGCTTGCTCAGAACACAAAAACTGTGCTTCCTACACACACGGGCCATATCTAGTTCAATTCTACTTAGGAAACTGACAAGAACAGTAGAACCTCTTCAGTCCAATACACTGTACATGCTGGGAACAGACGCCAGTGCTATTTGCCCTGTGTATGACAATGGGAGCGCAATAGTGACTCCTCTTACCAGAAAACAACTCTTGTTCGTAGGAGAAAAAACTGCATGTGATTCAACTCGATTTAGGACTGGGAAAGAAACGTTAGCTCACCTTACAAGAAACATACTCTGCTTTTGAGAAAAGAGCACTCTTCTACTCTACTGTGTTTCCTATAGGGCCAGAACAGTGAACTTGCTCAGAACAAAAGAACGGTGCTTCCTACACACAGGGGACATATCTAGTTCAACTGTGCTTAGGAATCTGACAAGAACAGGAGCTCATATTCAGTCCAATACTCTGTACATGCAGGGAACAGACGCCAGTGCTATTTGCACTGTGTATGGCAATGGGAGCGCAATAGTGACTCTTCTTACCAGAAAAAAACTCTTGCTCGTAGGACCAGAAACTGCACGGGATTCAATTCCATTTCTGACTGGGAAACAAACACTAGCTCGCCTTTCAAGAAACGCACTCTGCTTTTGAGAAAAGACCACTCTTCTACTCTACAGTGTTTCCTATGAGGTCCGAACAGTGAGCTTGCTAAGAACAAATGAACTGTGCTTCCTACACACATGGGCCATATCTAGTTATACTCGGCTTAGGAAACTTACAAGAACAGTAGCTGCTCTTCAGTCCAATACACCGTACTTGCTGGGAACATACGCCAGTGCTATTTGCACTGTGTATGACAATGGGAGCGCAATAATGACTCTTCTTACCAGAAAAAAAGTCTTGCTCGTAGGACCAGAAACGGCATGGGATTCAACTCCATTTTTGACTGGGAAGCAAATACTAGCTCGCCTTTCAAGAAACACAATTTAATTTTGAGAAAAGAGCACTCATCTACTCTACTTTGTTTCCTATGGTGTCCTCACAGTGTGCTTTCTCAGAACAAAAGAACTGTGCTTCCTACACACACGGCCATATCTAGTTCAATTTTGCTTAGAAAACTTAAAAGAACAGTAGATCCTCTTAAGTCCAATACACTGTACATGCTGGGAACAGATGCCAGTGCTATTTGCCCTGTGTATGAAAATGGGAGCGCAATAGTGACTCTTCTTACCAGAAAACAACTCTTGCTCATAGGACCACAAACTGCATGGGATTCAACTCCATTTAGTACTGGGTAACAAACGCTATCTCGCCTTACAAGAAACACACTCTGCTTTTGAGAAAAGAGTACTCTTCTACTCTAGTGTGTTTCCTATGGGGTCCGAACAGTGAGCTAGCTCAGAACAAAAGAACTGTGCTTCCTACACACTCGGGCCATATCTAGTTCACCTCTGCTTAGGAAACTGACAAGAACAGTAGCTGCTCTTCAGTCCAATACACTGTACTTGCTGGGAACAGACGCGAGTGCTATTTGCACTGTGTATGGCAATGGGAGCACAATAGTGACTCTTCTTACCAGAAAACAACTCTTGCTCGTAGGACCACAAACTGCATGGAATTTAACTCCATTTCTGACTGGGAAACAAACACTAGCTCGCCTTTCCAGAAACACAATCAAATTTTGAGAAGAGAGCACTCATCTACTCTACTGTGTTTCCTAAGATGTCCGCACAGTGAGCTTTCTCAGAACAAAAGAAGTGTGCTTCCTACACACATGGGCCATATCTGGTTCAACTCCTCTTAGGAAAATGACAAGAACAGTAGCTCCTCTTCAGTCCAATACATTGTACTTGCTGGGAACAGACGCGAGTGCTATTTGCACTATGTATGGCAATGGGAGTACAACAGTGACTTTCCTTACCAGAAAACAACTCTTGCTCATAGGACCAGAAACTGGATGTGATTCAACTCCATTTAGGACTGGGAAACAAATGCTAGCTCGCCTTACAAGGAACACACTCTGCTTGTGAGAAAAGGGCACTCTTCTACTCTATTGTGTTTCCTACGGGGTCCGAACTGTGAGCTTGCTCAGAACAAAAGACCAGTGCTTCCTACATACACGGGCCATATCTGGTTCAACTCTGCTTAGGAAACTGACAAGAACAGTAGATCCTCTTCAGTCCAATACACTGTACTTGCTGGGAACAGACGCAAGTGCTATTTGCCCTGTGTATGACAATGGGTGCGCAATATTGACTCTTCTTACCAGAAAACAACTCTTGCTCGTAGGACCAGAAACTGCATGTGATTCAACTCCATTTAGGACTGGGAAAAAAACGCTAGCTCGCCTTACAAGAAACACACTCTACTTTTGAGAAAAGAGCACACTTCTACTCTACTGTGTTTCCTATGGTGTCCGAACAGTGAGCTTGCACAGAACAAAAGAACTGTGCTTACTACACACACGGGCCATATCTGGTTCAACTCTGCTTAGGAAACTGACAAGAACAGTAGCTCCTCTTCAGTCCAATACACTGTACTTGCTGGGAACAGACGCAAGTGCTATTTGCACTGTGTATGGCAATGGGAGCGCAATAGTGACTCTTCTTACCAGAAAACAACTCTTACTTGTAGGACCAGAAACTGCATGGGATTCAACTCCATTTCTGACTGGGAAGTAAATACTAGCTCGTCTTTCAAGGAACTCAATCTAATTTTGAGAAAAGAGCACTCATCTACTCCACTGTGTTTCCTATGGTGCCCGCACAGTGTGCTTTCTCAGAAAAAAAGAACTGTGTTTCCTACACACACGGGCCATATCTAGTTCAACTCCTCTTAGGAAAATGACAAGAACAGAAGCTCCTCTTCAGTCCAATACACTGTACTTGCTGGGAAAAGACGCGAGTGCTATTTGCACTATGTATGGCAATGGGAGCACAATAGTGACTTTTCTTACTAGAAAACAACTCTTGCTCATAGGACCAGAAACTGCAAGTGATTCAACTCCATTTAGGACTGGGAAACAAACGCTAGCTCGCCTTACAAGAAACACACTCTGCTTTTGAGAAAAGAGCACTCTTCTACTCTACTGTGTTTCCTATAGGGCCAGAACAGTGAGCTTGATCAGAGCAAGAGAACTGTGCCTCCTACACACACGGCCATATCTAGTTCAATTCTGCTTATTAAACTGACAAGAACAGTAGATCCTCTTCAGTCCAATACACTGTACATGCTGTGAACAGACGCAAGTGCTATTTGCCCTGTGTATGAGAATGGGAGCGCAATAGTGACTCTTCTTACCAGAAAACAACTCTTGCTCGTAGGACCAGAAACTGCATGGGATTCAACTCCATATAGGACTGGGAAAAAAACGCTAGCCCACCTTACAAGAAACACACTCTGCTTTTGAGAAAAGAGCACTCCTCTACACTACTGTGTTTCCTATGGGGTCCAAACAGTGAGCTTGCTTAGAAAAAAATAACTGGGCTTCCTACACACACGGGCCATATCTAGTTCAACTCTGCTTAGGAAACTGACAAGAACAGTAGCTCCTCTTCAGTCCAATACACTGTACTTGCTGGGAACCGACGCCAAAGCTATTTGCACTGTGTATGACATTGTGAGCGCAATAGTGATTCTTCTTACCAGAAAACAACTCTTGCTCATAGGACCAGAAACTGCATGGTATTCAACTCCATTTAGGACTGGGAAACAAACGCTAGCTCGCCTACAAGAAACACACTCTGCTTTTGAGAAAAGAGTTCTCATCTACTCTACTGGGTTTCCTATGGGGTCCGAACAGTGAGCTTGCTCAGAACAAAAGACCTGTGCTTCCTACACACACTGGCCATATCTAGTTCAACTCTGCTTAGGAAACTGACAAGAACAGTAGCTCCTCTTCAGTCCAATACACTGTGCTTACTGGGAACAGAAGCAAGTGCTATTTGAACTGTGTATGTCAATGAGATCGCAATAGTGACTTTCCCTACCAGAAAACATCTCTTGCATTTAGGACCAGAAACTGCATGTGATTCAACTCCATTTAGGTCTGGGAAACAAACGCTAGCTCGCCTTACAAGAAACACACTCTGCTTTAGAGAAAAGATCACTCTTCTACTCTCCTGTGTTTCCTATGGGGTCCGAACAGTGAGCATGCTCAGAACAAAAGAACTGTGCTTCCTACATACACGGCCATATCTAGTTCGTTTCTGCTTAGGAACCTGACAAGAACAGTAGATTCTCTTCAGTCCAATACACTGTACATGCTGGGAACCGACGCCAGTGCTATTTGCCCTGTGTATGACAATTGGAGCGCAATAGTGACTTTCCTTACCAGAAAACAACTCTTGCTCGTAGGATCAGAAACTGCATGTGACTCAACTCCATTTAGGACTGGGAAAAAAAACGCTAGCTCTCCATGCAAGAAACACACTCTGCTTTTGAGAAAAGAGCACTCATCTACTCTACTGGGTTCCCTATGGGGTCCAAACAGTGAGCTTGCTCAGAACAAAAGAACTGTGCTTCCTACACACATGGGCCATATCTAATTCAACTTTGCTTAGGTCACTGACAAGAACAGTAGCTCCTCTTCAGTCTAATACACTGTACTTGCTGGGAAGAGATGCGAGTGCTATTTGTACTCTCTATGGCAATGGGAGCGCAATAGTGACTCTTCTTACCAGAAAAAAACTCTTGCTCTTAGGACCACAAACAGCATCTGACTAACCTCCATTTAGGACTGGGAAACAAACGCTAGCTCTGCTCAGAAGAAACACACTCTGCTTTTGAGAAAAGAGCACTCTTCTACTCTGCTGTGTTTCCTCTATGGCCAGAACAATGAGCTTGCTCAGAACAAGAGGACTGTGCTTCCTACACACACGGACCGTATCTAATTCAATTCTGCTTAGGAAACTGACGAGAATAGTATACGCTCTTCAGTCAAATACACTGACCTTGCTGCGAACAGACACCAGTGCTATTTGCCCTGTGTATGACAAAGGGAGCGCAATAGTGACTCTTCTTACCAGAAAACAACTCTTGCTCATAGGACCAGAAACTGCATGAGACACAACTCCATTTAGGACTGGGAAAGAAACGCTAGCTTGCCTTACAAGAAACACACTCTGCTTTTGAGAAAAGAGCACTCTTCTACTCTACTGTGTTTCCTATAGGGCCAGAACAGTGTACTTGCTCAGAACAAAAGAACTGTGCTTCCTACACACAGGGGCCATATCTAGTTCAACTCTGCTTAGGAAACTGACAAGAACAGTAGCTCCTCTTCAGTACAATACTCTGTACATGCATGAAACAGATGCCAGTGCTATTTGCACTGTTTCTGGCAATGGGAGCGCAATAGTGTCTCTTCTTACCAGAAAAATCTCTTGCTCGTAAAACCAGAAAATGCACCGTATTCAATTCCATTTCTGACTGTGAAACAAACACTAGCTTGCCTTTCAATAAACACACTCTGCTTTTGAGAAAGAAGCACTCTTCTACTCTACTGTGTTTCCAATGGGGTCCAAACAGTGAGCTTGCTCAGAACAAAAGAACTGTGCTTTCTACACACATGGCCATATCTAGTTCAATTCTGCATAGGAACCTGACAAGAACAGTAGATCCTCTTCAGTCCAATACACTGTACTTCCTGGGATCAGATGCCAGTGCTATTTGCCCTGTGTATGACAATGGGAGCGCAATAGTGACTCTTCTTACCAGAAAACAACTCTTGCTCGTAGGACTAGAAACTGCATGAGATTCAACTCCATTTAGGACTAGGAAACAAACGCTAACTCGCCTTACAAGAAACACACTCTGCTTTTGAGAAAAGAGCAATCTTCTACTCTACTGTGTTTCCTATAAGCCCAGAACAGTGAACTTACTCAGAACAAAAGAACTGTGCTTCCTACACACATGGTCCATATCTAGTTCAACTCTGCTTAGGAAACTGACAAGACCAGTAGCTCCTCTTCAGTCCAATACACTGTACTTGCTGGCAACAGACGCGAGTGCTATTTGCACTGTGTATGGCAATGAGAGCACAATAGTGACTTTCCTTAACAGAAATCAACTCTTGCTCCTAGGAACACAAACTGCATGTGATTCAACGCCATTTAGGACTGGGAAACAAACGCTAGATTGCCTTACAAGATACACTCTCTGCTTTTTAGAAAAGAGCACTCTTCTACTCTACTGTGTTTCCTATGGGGTCCGAACAGTGAGCTTGCTCAGAACAAAAGAACTGTGCTTCCTACACACACGGCCATATCTAGTTCAATTCTGCTTAGAAACCTGACAAGAACAGTAGAACCTCTTCAGTCCAATACACTGTACTTACTGGGAATAGGTGCCAGTGCTATTTGTCCTGTGTATGGCAATGGCAGCGCAATAGTGACTATTCTTACCATAAAACAACTCTTGCTCATAGGACCAGAAACTGCATGTGATTCCACTCCATTTAGGACTGAGACACAAATGCTAGCTCACCTTACAAGAAACACACTCTGCTTTAGAGAAAAGAGCACTCTTCTACTCTACTGTGTTTCCTATGGTGTCTAAACAGTGAGCTTGCTCAGAACAAAAGAATTGTGCTTCCTACACACAAGGACCATATGTAGTTCAACTCTGCTTAGGAAACTGACAAGAACAGTAGCTCCTATTCAGTCCAATACACTGTACTTGCTGGGAAAAGTCGCGAGTGCTATTTGCCCTGTGTATGGCAATGGGAGTGCAATAGTGACTTTCATTACCAGAAAACAACTCTTGCTCGTAGGACCAGAAACTGCATGTGATTCAACTCCATTTAGGACTAGGAAACAAAAGCTAGCTCGCCTTACAAGAAACACACTCTGCTTTTGAGAAAAGAGCACTTATCTACTCTACAGTGTTTTCTATAGGGCCAGAACAGTTAGCTTGCTCAGAACAAATGAACTGTGCTTCCTAGACACACGGGCCATATCTAGTTCAACTCTGCTTAGGAAACTGAGAAGAACAGTAGCTCCTCTTCAGTCCAATACACTGTACTTGCTGGGAACAGACGCATGTGCTATTTACACTGTGTATGGCAATGGGAGCACAATAGTGACTTTCCTTACCAGAAAACAACTCTTGCTCGTAGGACCAGAAACTGCATGTGATTCAACTCCATTTAGGACTGGGAAACAAACATTAGCTCGCCTTACAGGAAACACACTGCTTTAGAGAAAAGAGCATTCTTCTACTCTACTGTGTTTCCTATGGGGTCTAAACAGTGAGCTTGCTCAGAACAAAATAACTGTGCTTCCTACACACACGGACCATATGTAGTTCAACTCTGCTTAGGAAACTGACAAGAACAGTAGCTCCTCTTCAGTCTAATACACTGTACTTGCTGGGAACAGACGCGAGTGCTATTTACACTGTGTATGGCAATTGGAGCACAATAGTGACTCTTATTACCAGAAAACAACTCTTGCTCATAGAACAAAAAATTGCATGTGACTCAACTCCATTTGGGACTGGGAAACAAACTCTAGCTCACTTTACAAAAAACACACTCTGCTTTTGAGAAAAGAGCACTCTTCTACTCTATTGTGTTTCCTATAGGGCCACAACAGTGAGCTTGCTCAGAAAAAAAGAACTGTGCTTCCTACACACAGGGGCCATATCTAGTTCAACTCTTCTTAGGAAACTGACAAGAACAGTAGCTCCTCTTCAGTCCAATACACTGTACTTGCTGGGAAGAGACGGGAGGGCTATTTGCACTGTGTATGGCAATGGGAGCACAATAGTGACTTTCCTTATCAGAAAACAACTCTTGCTCGTAGGACCAGAAACTGCAAGTGATTCCACTCCATTTAGGAATGGCAAACAAACGCTAGCTCGCCTTAAAAAAAACACACTCTGCTTTTGAGAAAAAAGCACTCTTCTACTCTACTGTGTTTCCTATGAAGTCCGAACAGTGAGCTTGCTCAGAACAAAAAAAGTGTGCTTCCTACACACACGGCCATATCTAGTTCAAGTCTGCTTAGGAACCTGACAAGAACAGTAGATCCTTTTCAGTCCAATACACTGTACTTGCTGGGAACAGACGCGAGTGCTATTTGCACAGTGTATGGCAATGGGAGCGCAATGTGACTTTCCTTACCAGAAAACAACTCTTGTTCGTAGGACCTGAAACTGCATGTGATTCAACTCCATTTAGGACTGGGAAAGAAACGCTAGCTTGCCTTACAAGAAACACACTCTGCTTTTGAGAAAAGAGCACTCTTCTACTCTACTGTGTTTCCTATAGGGCCAGAACAGTGTACTTGCTCAGAACAAAAGAACTGTGCTTCCTACACACACGACCATATCTAGTTCAATTCTGCTTAGGAACCTGACAAGAACAGTAGATTCTCTTCAGTCCAATACACTGTACATGTTGGGAACCGACGCCAATGCTATTTGCACTGTGTATGACATTGAGAGCACAATAGTGATTCTTCTTACCAGAAAACAAGTATTGCTCGTAGGACCAGAAACTGCATGGGATTCAACTCCATTTAGGACTGGGAAACAAATGCTAGCTCGCCTACAAGAAACACACTCTGCTTTTGAGAAAAGAGCACTCATCTACTCTACTGGGTTTCCTATGGGGTCTGAACAGTGAGCTTGCTCAGAACAAAAGAACTGTGCTTCCTACACACATGGGCCATATCTAATTCAACTTTGCTTAGGTTACTGACAAGAACAGTAGCTCCTCTTCAGTCTAATACACTGTACTTGCTGGGAACAGACGCGAGTGCTATTTGTACTCTGTATGGCAATGGGAGCGCAATAGTGACTCTTCTTACCAGAAAACAACTCTTGCTGGTAGGACCACAAACTGCATGTGACTCAACTCCATTTAGGACTGGGAAACAAACGCTAGCTCTGCTCACAAGAAAGACACTCTGCTTTTGAGAAGAGCACTCTTCTATTCTATTGTGTTTCCTATAGGGCCAGAACAGTGAGCTTGCTCAGAACATAATAACTGTGCTTCCTAAACACACAGGCCATATCTAGTTCAACTTTGCTTAGGAAACTGACAAGAACAGCAGCTCCTCTTCAGTCCAATACTCTGTACATGCACGGAACAGATGCCAGTGCTATTTGCACTGTTTATGGCAATGGGAGCGCAATAGTGACTCTTCTTACCAGAAAAATCTCTTGCTCGTAGGACCAGAAACTGAACGGGATTCAATTCCATTTCTGACTGGGAAACAAACACTAGCTCGCCTTTCAATAAACACTCTGCTTTTGAGAAAAGAGCACTCTTCTACTCTACTGTGTTTCCTATGGGGTCCAAACAGTGAGCTTGCTCAGAACAAAAGAACTTTGCTTTCTACACACATGGCCATATCTAGTTCAATTCTGCGTAGGAACCTGACAAGAACAGTAGATCCTCTTCAGTCAAATACACTGTACTTCCTGGGATCAGATGCCAGTGCTATTTGCCCTGTGTATGACAATGGGAGCGCAATAGTGACTCTTCTTACCAGAAAACAACTCTTGCTCGTAGGACCAGAAACTGAATGGGATTCAACTCCATTTAGGACTGGGAAACAAACGCTAGCTCGCCTTACAAGAAACACACTCTGCTTTTGAGAAAAGAGCAATCTTCTACTCTACTGTGTTTCCTATAGGGCCAGAACAGTGAGCTTGCTCAGAAAATAAGAACTGTGCTTCCTACACAAACGAGCCATATCTAGTTCAACTCTGCTTAGGAAACTGACAAGAACAGTAGCTCCTCTTCAGTCCGATACACTGTACTTGCTGGGAACAGACGGGAGAGCTATTTGCACTGTATATGGCAATGGGAGCACAATAGTGACTTTCCTTACCAGAAAACAACTCTTGCTCGTAGGACCAGAAACTGCAAGTGATTCAACTCCATTTAGGACTGGGAAACAAACGCTAGCTCACCTTACAAGAAACACACTGCTTTAGAGAAAAGAGCACTCTTCTACTCTACTGTGTTTCCTATGAGGTCCAAACAGTGAGCTTGCTCAGAACAAAAGAACTGTGGTTCCTACACACACGGGCCATATCTAGTTCAACTCTGCTTAGGAAATTGACAAGAACAGTAGCTCCTCTTCAGTCCAATACACTTTACTTGCGGGGAACTGACGCGAGTGCTATTTTCACTGTGTATGGCAATTGGAGCACAATAGTGACTAGTCTTACCAGAAAACAACTCTTGCTCGTAGGACAAAAAACTGTATGTGACTCAACTCCATTTAGGACTGGGAAACAAACGCTATCTCGCCTTACAAGAAACACACTCTGCTTTTGAGAAAAGAGCACTCTTCTACTCTACTGTGTTTCCTATGGTGTCCGAACAGTGAGCTAGCTCAGAACAAAAGAACTGAGCTTCCTACACACTCGGGCCATATCTAGTTCACCTCTGCTTAGGAAACTGACAAGAACAGTAGCTGCTCTTCAGTCCAATACACTGTACTTGCTGGGAACAGACGCGAGTGCTATTTGCACTGTGTATGGCAATGGGAGCACAATAGTGACTCTTCTTACCAGAAAACAACTCTTGCTCGTAGGACCACAAACTGCATGGAATTCAACTCCATTTCTGACTGGGAAACAAACACTAGCTCGCCTTTCCAGAAACACAATCAAATTTTGAGAAGAGAGCACTCATCTACTCTACTGTGTTTCCTATGATGTCCGCACAGTGAGCTTTCTCAGAACAAAAGAAGTGTGCTTCCTACACACATGGGCCATATCTGGTTCAACTCCTCTAGGAAAATGACAAGAACAGTAGCTCCTCTTCAGTCCAATACATTGTACTTGCTGGGAACAGACGCGAGTGCTATTTGCACTATGTATGGCAATGGGAGTACAACAGTGACTTTCCTTACCAGAAAACAACTCTTCCTCATAGGACCAGAAACTGGATGTGATTCAACTCCATTTAGGACTGGGAAACAAATGCTAGCTCGCCTTACAAGGAACACACTCTGCTTGTGAGAAAAGGGCACTCTTCTACTCTATTGTGTTTCCTACGGGGTCCGAACTGTGAGCTTGCTCAGAACAAAAGACCAGTTCTTCCTACATACACGGGCCATATCTGGTTCAACTCTGCTTAGGAAACTGACAAGAACAGTAGATCCTCTTCAGTCCAATACACTGTACTTGCTGGGAACAGACGCAAGTGCTATTTGCCCTGTGTATGACAATGGGTGCGCAATATTGACTCTTCTTACCAGAAAACAACTCTTGCTCGTAGGACCAGAAACTGCATGTGATTCAACTCCATTTAGGACTGGGAAAAAAACGCTAGCTCGCCTTACAAGAAACACACTCTACTTTTGAGAAAAGAGCACTCTTCTACTCTACTGTGTTTCCTATGGTGTCCGAACAGTGAGCTTGCTCAGAACAAAAGAACTGTGCTTACTACACACACGGGCCATATCTGGTTCAACTCTGCTTAGGAAACTGACAAGAACAGTAGCTCCTCTTCAGTCCAATACACTGTACTTGCTGGGAACAGACGCAAGTGCTATTTGCACTGTGTATGGCAATGGGAGCGCAATAGTGACTCTTCTTACCAGAAAACAACTCTTACTTGTAGGACCAGAAACTGCATGGGATTCAACTCCATTTCTGACTGGGAAGTAAATACTAGCTCGTCTTTCAAGGAACTCAATCTAATTTTGAGAAAAGAGCACTCATCTACTCCACTGTGTTTCCTATGGTGCCCGCACAGTGTGCTTTCTCAGAAAAAAAGAACTGTGTTTCCTACACACACGGGCCATATCTAGTTCAACTCCTCTTAGGAAAATGACAAGAACAGAAGCTCCTCTTCAGTCCAATACACTGTACTTGCTGGGAAAAGACGCGAGTGCTATTTGCACTATGTATGGCAATGGGAGCACAATAGTGACTTTTCTTACTAGAAAACAACTCTTGCTCATAGGACCAGAAACTGCAAGTGATTCAACTCCATTTAGGACTGGGAAACAAACGCTAGCTCGCCTTACAAGAAACACACTCTGCTTTTGAGAAAAGAGCACTCTTCTACTCTACTGTGTTTCCTATAGGGCCAGAACAGTGAGCTTGATCAGAGCAAGAGAACTGTGCCTCCTACACACACGGCCATATCTAGTTCAATTCTGCTTATTAAACTGACAAGAACAGTAGATCCTCTTCAGTCCAATACACTGTACATGCTGTGAACAGACGCAAGTGCTATTTGCCCTGTGTATGAGAATGGGAGCGCAATAGTGACTCTTCTTACCAGAAAACAACTCTTGCTCGTAGGACCAGAAACTGCATGGGATTCAACTCCATATAGGACTGGGAAAAAAACGCTAGCCCACCTTACAAGAAACACACTCTGCTTTTGAGAAAAGAGCACTCCTCTACACTACTGTGTTTCCTATGGGGTCCAAACAGTGAGCTTGCTTAGAAAAAAATAACTGGGCTTCCTACACACACGGGCCATATCTAGTTCAACTCTGCTTAGGAAACTGACAAGAACAGTAGCTCCTCTTCAGTCCAATACACTGTACTTGCTGGGAACCGACGCCAAAGCTATTTGCACTGTGTATGACATTGTGAGCGCAATAGTGATTCTTCTTACCAGAAAACAACTCTTGCTCATAGGACCAGAAACTGCATGGTATTCAACTCCATTTAGGACTGGGAAACAAACGCTAGCTCGCCTACAAGAAACACACTCTGCTTTTGAGAAAAGAGTTCTCATCTACTCTACTGGGTTTCCTATGGGGTCCGAACAGTGAGCTTGCTCAGAACAAAAGACCTGTGCTTCCTACACACACTGGCCATATCTAGTTCAACTCTGCTTAGGAAACTGACAAGAACAGTAGCTCCTCTTCAGTCCAATACACTGTGCTTACTGGGAACAGAAGCAAGTGCTATTTGAACTGTGTATGTCAATGAGATCGCAATAGTGACTTTCCCTACCAGAAAACATCTCTTGCATTTAGGACCAGAAACTGCATGTGATTCAACTCCATTTAGGTCTGGGAAACAAACGCTAGCTCGCCTTACAAGAAACACACTCTGCTTTAGAGAAAAGATCACTCTTCTACTCTCCTGTGTTTCCTATGGGGTCCGAACAGTGAGCATGCTCAGAACAAAAGAACTGTGCTTCCTACATACACGGCCATATCTAGTTCGTTTCTGCTTAGGAACCTGACAAGAACAGTAGATTCTCTTCAGTCCAATACACTGTACATGCTGGGAACCGACGCCAGTGCTATTTGCCCTGTGTATGACAATTGGAGCGCAATAGTGACTTTCCTTACCAGAAAACAACTCTTGCTCGTAGGATCAGAAACTGCATGTGACTCAACTCCATTTAGGACTGGGAAAAAAAACGCTAGCTCTCCATGCAAGAAACACACTCTGCTTTTGAGAAAAGAGCACTCATCTACTCTACTGGGTTCCCTATGGGGTCCAAACAGTGAGCTTGCTCAGAACAAAAGAACTGTGCTTCCTACACACATGGGCCATATCTAATTCAACTTTGCTTAGGTCACTGACAAGAACAGTAGCTCCTCTTCAGTCTAATACACTGTACTTGCTGGGAAGAGATGCGAGTGCTATTTGTACTCTCTATGGCAATGGGAGCGCAATAGTGACTCTTCTTACCAGAAAAAAACTCTTGCTCTTAGGACCACAAACAGCATCTGACTAACCTCCATTTAGGACTGGGAAACAAACGCTAGCTCTGCTCAGAAGAAACACACTCTGCTTTTGAGAAAAGAGCACTCTTCTACTCTGCTGTGTTTCCTCTATGGCCAGAACAATGAGCTTGCTCAGAACAAGAGGACTGTGCTTCCTACACACACGGACCGTATCTAATTCAATTCTGCTTAGGAAACTGACGAGAATAGTATACGCTCTTCAGTCAAATACACTGACCTTGCTGCGAACAGACACCAGTGCTATTTGCCCTGTGTATGACAAAGGGAGCGCAATAGTGACTCTTCTTACCAGAAAACAACTCTTGCTCATAGGACCAGAAACTGCATGAGACACAACTCCATTTAGGACTGGGAAAGAAACGCTAGCTTGCCTTACAAGAAACACACTCTGCTTTTGAGAAAAGAGCACTCTTCTACTCTACTGTGTTTCCTATAGGGCCAGAACAGTGTACTTGCTCAGAACAAAAGAACTGTGCTTCCTACACACAGGGGCCATATCTAGTTCAACTCTGCTTAGGAAACTGACAAGAACAGTAGCTCCTCTTCAGTACAATACTCTGTACATGCATGAAACAGATGCCAGTGCTATTTGCACTGTTTCTGGCAATGGGAGCGCAATAGTGTCTCTTCTTACCAGAAAAATCTCTTGCTCGTAAAACCAGAAAATGCACCGTATTCAATTCCATTTCTGACTGTGAAACAAACACTAGCTTGCCTTTCAATAAACACACTCTGCTTTTGAGAAAGAAGCACTCTTCTACTCTACTGTGTTTCCAATGGGGTCCAAACAGTGAGCTTGCTCAGAACAAAAGAACTGTGCTTTCTACACACATGGCCATATCTAGTTCAATTCTGCATAGGAACCTGACAAGAACAGTAGATCCTCTTCAGTCCAATACACTGTACTTCCTGGGATCAGATGCCAGTGCTATTTGCCCTGTGTATGACAATGGGAGCGCAATAGTGACTCTTCTTACCAGAAAACAACTCTTGCTCGTAGGACTAGAAACTGCATGAGATTCAACTCCATTTAGGACTAGGAAACAAACGCTAACTCGCCTTACAAGAAACACACTCTGCTTTTGAGAAAAGAGCAATCTTCTACTCTACTGTGTTTCCTATAAGCCCAGAACAGTGAACTTACTCAGAACAAAAGAACTGTGCTTCCTACACACATGGTCCATATCTAGTTCAACTCTGCTTAGGAAACTGACAAGACCAGTAGCTCCTCTTCAGTCCAATACACTGTACTTGCTGGCAACAGACGCGAGTGCTATTTGCACTGTGTATGGCAATGAGAGCACAATAGTGACTTTCCTTAACAGAAATCAACTCTTGCTCCTAGGAACACAAACTGCATGTGATTCAACGCCATTTAGGACTGGGAAACAAACGCTAGATTGCCTTACAAGATACACTCTCTGCTTTTTAGAAAAGAGCACTCTTCTACTCTACTGTGTTTCCTATGGGGTCCGAACAGTGAGCTTGCTCAGAACAAAAGAACTGTGCTTCCTACACACACGGCCATATCTAGTTCAATTCTGCTTAGAAACCTGACAAGAACAGTAGAACCTCTTCAGTCCAATACACTGTACTTACTGGGAATAGGTGCCAGTGCTATTTGTCCTGTGTATGGCAATGGCAGCGCAATAGTGACTATTCTTACCATAAAACAACTCTTGCTCATAGGACCAGAAACTGCATGTGATTCCACTCCATTTAGGACTGAGACACAAATGCTAGCTCACCTTACAAGAAACACACTCTGCTTTAGAGAAAAGAGCACTCTTCTACTCTACTGTGTTTCCTATGGTGTCTAAACAGTGAGCTTGCTCAGAACAAAAGAATTGTGCTTCCTACACACAAGGACCATATGTAGTTCAACTCTGCTTAGGAAACTGACAAGAACAGTAGCTCCTATTCAGTCCAATACACTGTACTTGCTGGGAAAAGTCGCGAGTGCTATTTGCCCTGTGTATGGCAATGGGAGTGCAATAGTGACTTTCATTACCAGAAAACAACTCTTGCTCGTAGGACCAGAAACTGCATGTGATTCAACTCCATTTAGGACTAGGAAACAAAAGCTAGCTCGCCTTACAAGAAACACACTCTGCTTTTGAGAAAAGAGCACTTATCTACTCTACAGTGTTTTCTATAGGGCCAGAACAGTTAGCTTGCTCAGAACAAATGAACTGTGCTTCCTAGACACACGGGCCATATCTAGTTCAACTCTGCTTAGGAAACTGAGAAGAACAGTAGCTCCTCTTCAGTCCAATACACTGTACTTGCTGGGAACAGACGCATGTGCTATTTACACTGTGTATGGCAATGGGAGCACAATAGTGACTTTCCTTACCAGAAAACAACTCTTGCTCGTAGGACCAGAAACTGCATGTGATTCAACTCCATTTAGGACTGGGAAACAAACATTAGCTCGCCTTACAGGAAACACACTGCTTTAGAGAAAAGAGCATTCTTCTACTCTACTGTGTTTCCTATGGGGTCTAAACAGTGAGCTTGCTCAGAACAAAATAACTGTGCTTCCTACACACACGGACCATATGTAGTTCAACTCTGCTTAGGAAACTGACAAGAACAGTAGCTCCTCTTCAGTCTAATACACTGTACTTGCTGGAACAGACGCGAGTGCTATTTACACTGTGTATGGCAATTGGAGCACAATAGTGACTCTTATTACCAGAAAACAACTCTTGCTCATAGAACAAAAAATTGCATGTGACTCAACTCCATTTGGGACTGGGAAACAAACTCTAGCTCACTTTACAAAAAACACACTCTGCTTTTGAGAAAAGAGCACTCTTCTACTCTATTGTGTTTCCTATAGGGCCACAACAGTGAGCTTGCTCAGAAAAAAAGAACTGTGCTTCCTACACACAGGGGCCATATCTAGTTCAACTCTTCTTAGGAAACTGACAAGAACAGTAGCTCCTCTTCAGTCCAATACACTGTACTTGCTGGGAAGAGACGGGAGGGCTATTTGCACTGTGTATGGCAATGGGAGCACAATAGTGACTTTCCTTATCAGAAAACAACTCTTGCTCGTAGGACCAGAAACTGCAAGTGATTCCACTCCATTTAGGAATGGCAAACAACGCTAGCTCGCCTTAAAAAAAACACACTCTGCTTTTGAGAAAAAAGCACTCTTCTACTCTACTGTGTTTCCTATGAAGTCCGAACAGTGAGCTTGCTCAGAACAAAAAAAGTGTGCTTCCTACACACACGGCCATATCTAGTTCAAGTCTGCTTAGGAACCTGACAAGAACAGTAGATCCTTTTCAGTCCAATACACTGTACTTGCTGGGAACAGACGCGAGTGCTATTTGCACAGTGTATGGCAATGGGAGCGCAATGTGACTTTCCTTACCAGAAAACAACTCTTGTTCGTAGGACCTGAAACTGCATGTGATTCAACTCCATTTAGGACTGGGAAAGAAACGCTAGCTTGCCTTACAAGAAACACACTCTGCTTTTGAGAAAAGAGCACTCTTCTACTCTACTGTGTTTCCTATAGGGCCAGAACAGTGTACTTGCTCAGAACAAAAGAACTGTGCTTCCTACACACACGACCATATCTAGTTCAATTCTGCTTAGGACCTGACAAGAACAGTAGATTCTCTTCAGTCCAATACACTGTACATGTTGGGAACCGACGCCAATGCTATTTGCACTGTGTATGACATTGAGAGCACAATAGTGATTCTTCTTACCAGAAAACAAGTATTGCTCGTAGGACCAGAAACCTGCATGGGATTCAACTCCATTTAGGACTGGGAAACAAATGCTAGCTCGCCTACAAGAAACACACTCTGCTTTTGAGAAAAGAGCACTCATCTACTCTACTGGGTTTCCTATGGGGTCTGAACAGTGAGCTTGCTCAGAACAAAAGAACTGTGCTTCCTACACACATGGGCCATATCTAATTCAACTTTGCTTAGGTTACTGACAAGAACAGTAGCTCCTCTTCAGTCTAAT